>NC_140973.1:80993967-81051467 GCF_056783735.1 Eptatretus burgeri
TCCACTCTCCCCTCTCTCCACTCTCCCCTCTCTCCACTCTCCCCTCTCTCCACTCTCCCTCTCTCCACTCTCCCACTCTCTCCACTCTCCCACTCTCTCCACTCTCTCTCTCTCCACTCTCTCTCTCTCCACTCTCTCTCTCTCCACTCTCTCTCTCTCCACTCTCTCTCTCTCCACTCTCTCTCTCTCACTCTCTCCTCTCTCCACTCTCCCCTCTCTCCACTCTCTCCCCTCTCTCCACTCTCCCCTCTCTCCACTCTCTCTCCTCTCGATCACTCGATCACTCTCACACTCTCTCTCTCTCTTTTCCCTGTTTGTTCATGGACTTGATCGTTTTGTCCAACTGTGGTCCCACTGTCAGCACATTGCCTTTTCACCCGGTCACCTTACCCTTCCCTGAACCTAGATTTTGTATCCCCCTCAAACACGAAATGAGATACTTACATGGTTCAATTGCAGTGAAGAATGTAAAAAAAAAATAATAATTGCACGTGTACATAGTCGAGGCTTTTGGAAGAGCTTGTACAGTGAAGGGATCAGGACGTAACGGACAAAAACAGGACGCAAAACACACATGTATGGGGTGGACAAAATGGATACAGAAGGAAACACCAAGGAGGGAAAACTGGAAAATTGCAAGGAGGAGGGATTCAGGTGGGGTTAACGGGAATAGAAAAGATCATGGTTTTGGATTAGGGACGATCTGAGATGGTGGTGAACAGCTGTGTTGAAGACCTGGAGGGAAGCATGAGATTGAAGAGGATGTAGAAGTTGGTTCCACCGGTGAGAAAAAAAAAAAGAGGAACAAATGAGTGGAGGTGAGTGGTGATCCTGGGTTTAGGTAATTACACCAGAAGGGGGTTAATGGTAGACTGTGTGAGCCCTGCAGAAACCTGGGGGGAGGAGGAAGACAAACCATGGAAAGAGCAGAGGATGCAATACTCCCACACCAGGTTTCGTGTTCATACATACATACATACATACATACATACATACATACATACATACATACATACATAGGTGCATGGATATGGATGTGGACACTTAGCAGGGTTAAAAACAAAACCTGTCAAAAGGTGGAGGAGCTCCTTGTGAGCCAATGGCCATCCGTATCTGATTCCCATCTGTTGCTACGGACGTTCTCCTGCAGTTGGGTTACCTTTTTCTCGGAGGTTGGTGGCAGGATTTGCACTCCAGCCACTGCAAAACGCTTCATTTCGCAAAACACAAAAAGAAATGCAAATAAAACTGAAAACCCACTCCATGGGAGAACCTCCTGTGCAGCTTCCTTTTGCCGGCCAGCTCACCGGATGATGGGAATGGGGCAAAGCCTTCGGGGCCGCCATTATTTGATGATAGGAAAAGCACGGGGTAACCTTCCTGGGTTGGGTTGTGGTGGTGTGTGTCAGGGTGGTGCTGAGGTGTTGTCCACCAAACTGCGGTCTCCTTGGGTTAACCTGAGGCATTCCTTTCAGGTGGGTGCCTGGAATGTCCTCATTCTAAGAGAGAATGATCACCTGTCTCTGCTGTCATCTGAGCTCCAGCATTTGAACATCAGTATTGTCGCACTCTGAAGTTTGGAGACCAGATATTGGTGAGATCATGATGGGTGGTTATATCTACGACTGGTCTGGTTGCTCTGATGGTTACCATGCCCAAATGAGTTTCTGTAGCTGTGTCCAATAAGCTGACTCTCATGATAATTTTGGTAACACTGGTCAACGAGCGTATTATGAGACTGAGGATTTTCATCAATCTCCCAGGCGAGATAACTCTTCTCATCTTGGGGGATTTCATTGCATCGACTGCCACTGATAGGGATGGTTATGAGACATTTGTTGGTCCCCATGGGTCTGGAACTGTGAGCCAGAATAGCACTAAGTTCCTTGACTTTGCAAGAAGTCGTGGACTTAGGGTGACTGGTTCATGGTTTCAGCACCCATATGATCATTGATGGTCGCTGGAGGATGCTCCATAACTGCAGGGTTCACCGGAGCGGTCAATTCCTCAATACCGACCACAGGCTTGAAGGTAGCAACTCTGAAGTTGCAACTCAAATCCAGGAGAATGGTACCATCCCAGCTTAGGCTGGTTGTTGGAAAGCTCAAGGATGAGAGGGTAGCTGAAGAGTTTGTGAACAGGCTGAGTGGGGATTTGGTGTTTGGGGGAGGGGGGGGGGTCTGGGTGTTTTGGGAAATCCTGAAGAGTTGTGGAGTGCCTTCAAGACTACTATCCTGTATGTTGCCGGTCCATCCATCCATTGGTACCATACTCTGTACAGAGCGTCGGTGCTGCCGAAGGAGTCTCCTGGGCTATTGGATGTTGTCGGTGGATACCTTGGAACTCACCATCATGCGAAGAGGAACTTTGTTTCCCAAGGGACACTGGATACTATTGGCCATTCACAGAGCCAGGCTTAATGGTGGAGCTTCGCTGTTCACAGAGCTGAGGCATAAAACTGTACGTTTGCTGAGAGCGGACAAGGAGGCCTGTATGCAAGGAATCCGTGAAGGGGTGGAGCATCACCTGTGGTCAAGTGATGCTCATCCTGCTTTCAGAAGGATTTGTGTATGCATTCATCCAAGCCTGTCCCTCGGTGAACTGCACTTGGAGTGGAGGATGGTGAGCTCTTGACAGAGGAGTCTGACGTGAAGGCTTGCTGGGCCGGTTGCTTTGAGAGGCTGAACCAGGCTGACCCACCAGCTGTTGAGTTGGATGTCAGGGGTTTTGCTATCCCTATTGCTGACCCTCGAGTCTACTGTGAACCATCTTTGTTTGTGGAAACACAGGTTGCGGTGAACCAGTTGAAAGGGGGTATAGCTGTTGGGATCTGTGGTGTCCATGCTGAACTTCTCAAGGCTGATGAAAATGCTGTACTCATGTCATTCCTTGCAGTTATGTGCTTTGTTTGGAACACAAGCATCATCCCAGCTGACTGGAAGAGTCAGGTCAGGAAGGTGAGCTGGCCTTGTTGTCCGTTACTGGAAAGGGAAGGGTGATCATCAGGAGTGCAACAACTCCTGAGGGGTGACACCTTCTCTCAGTGCCAGGCAAGATCTTTGCTTGTATAATTATTGATGGGGTTCTCCACCATCTGCTTGAGCACGAGCACACAGAGCAGTTGGGCTTTACACCAAAGAAGTCAACGATTGACCCTGTCCTTACTATTCCGGTCCTAAATGAATGCAGACGAGAATTTCAACAGGGGCTGCTCACAGCCTATGTTGATATCTACAAAGCGTTTGATTCAGTGAATCAGGATGCCCTCTGGAGTATTCTCGGTCTTCATGGGGTGCGCTACCAAAAATGATCATTTTGATGTATGAACCGTAATTTGGTACTGAGAGTGCTGTGAGGTGTGGTGGTTCCATCTCTGACTTATTTCCAGTTGTTACTGGAGTATCTCAGGGGTCTGTACAGGTCGCCACACTTTTCAGCGCTTGTGTGGACTGGATTCTCAGGAGGATGTTGGAGACATATAGCTGCGGTGCATCGTTTGGGAGTGTCAAGATCTCTGACCTTGATTTCGTAGATGATGCAGTCATCTTTGGTGAGATGCTGGATATCCTTTTGGGGGCCCTCGGGGTGCTGAATGAAGAGTCGGAGCTGATTAGATTACAGGTTTCCTGGGTCAAAACTAAGATCTAGGCTTTCAATGACATCTTGGATGCTGCTTATCTTGTCTGTTCCTGTTTATGGCGAGGATGTTTAGGTCACAGTGAGATTCACTTACCTTATTTATTCACTTATTCACTAATCGATGTTTGGTTTGGGCCTGAGGAGTCATGGATTTTCTGGATCATGGGGTGTGTTACTGTCGGTACCTATGCAGGGTGAAAGTCCGAGTCTTTAAATCCTTGGTGCTTCCAGTCTTGCTTTATGGATGTGATACTTAACTCCTTCGGTACCAGTTCTCTTCTCTGAGAATCCTTGGCTATCGCTGGTCAGACTTTGTGTCCAACAAGCATTTGTTGAAAGAGACTCAGATTAGACTTGTTCAATGTATAGTCTGTGACCATCAGCTGCAGCTGTGTTGGCATGTGGCTAGTTTTCCTGACGCTGACCCTGTTCACTAAATTTTCTCAGCGAGGGAGCCTCGTGGGTGCAGGAGGCCAACAGGCTGACCACATGCCTCGTAGTTGTAGCAGGTTGATCAGCATCTCAAGGAGATGGGGATAGGCCAGGTATCTGCCTGGGGGATGGCTATACAGAGACCCCCTGGAGTGCTGGCGGAAAGTCGACGCAGTGACTCGCTGTTCTGGCACATGCTCGCATACCTGACCTGACCTGTGCAAGACCAGAAAGGAGGTGGTGGAAGACAGAGAGACCACTGACCTGTCTGTGATGGCAAAGTGATGGACCCATATACTCAGCTTCAGCATGGGAGATTCCAATGATCTTGAAGGCTTTGGTTTCCACGGCATCCAGCTGAGCAAGATGTGAGGCTGTGGAGCCAGTCTAGAGGGGAGAGCAGTCCCCTCTCAAGCTGCGAATGAAGACCTTGTAGACGGATTTGAGTTTAAGTGTGCTAAGGAGGGACATTTTGTATGACTGAGGATATCCAGTCGGTGACTGGCTTTGGAGACCAACGTTGAAATGTGGTTTGCCCCAGAAAGATCATGGCTGATCGTGAGACCCAGGAGTTTGAATGAGTGAACTTCCTCAGGAGGATTTTAAAGAAAACCGAGGAGGGTTTGCCAGACGGTCCTTTCGGAGAGAGGATTCAAGAACTGTCTGGCCAGGCCTGACGTTTGACTGAAGGTGCATATTTGGACAGCTGTTTTGTAATTTGTTCATAGTGCAGGTGATAATTGTTGTTCTTCTCCACGAAAGAAATTGGGATCTTTAAAATTTACCAGTTAATGCTAACAGACGAATATACCCAGCTCAACGTCCATCCGAGGGAATACCTGCTTTGTGTTGCAACGCCATGTCTGTGAAACGCCAACCCGCCACCTTATAGTTGGATTGTGAGTCAAACTCAGACCAGACAGCTCCAAGGTAAGTGTGCTTCTTCTGCACCGTCCTGTCAGATGACAAGAGGACCAGAAGAAAGCCCCCTTTGAAATTTTAATTTAGTCAATTTACCACTTGGGAAAGGGGATAACACCCTCCTCACCCCCCGCCGCCTGCCCTTTTCACTCCTCTCTAAATATTTTATTCGTTTTTCAAACTGAAACACTTTTTGGTGTTTCACCCCACGTGGGGGTTGACTTGAAGCGGTGTCAGTGCTGTGGTTAAACGTACGGTTTCTCAAGTTGCTCATCGATGCGACACCGTGCGCACAGCTCGGCTTTCCTCGACTTCTTTTTCTCTCCAATGCTTCAATTGGCAAACCAACGATGCCGCATTTTTGCACAGCATTGTCATTGACCACTAAGCTTGTCCAATTAAAGCAAGATAACTTCAAAAAAGTTACTTCGATAACACCACGAACTTTCAGAGAGACGGTGGAAGTATGTAAGCTGCGGAGGACTGTGTATCGATGATCCCTTCGTGACCCCCAATTGTGAGAACAAAGTAAATGTAAGAAAGATTAATGTAACCACCCTTGCAATTTCACATTTCCAGGTAACTACGTTTTGTTTAACTTTGTCTGTTCAACAAGAGAAGTATAATTTTGTGCAACCAAAATATTCCTTCCAAATGATGCCTCAGTATGGTGAAAGGGAGCAATCCGCCCTCCCCGTGTTGCTTTAGCTCACAGGAAGAATTTGGGAGAAAGCATGAGGTTCCAGAAATAGTTCCAGGAAGGTCCAAACAGGAAGAACTGGAGGCAGGAGATTGCCAAAAACAGACTTTGAGAGATGGTTTCACAAACGGGGATGTGGGGGAGAGGGGGTGAAGAATGAACAGAGGTGAGCTTGAAGCCGGTGTAAAGGAGGGTCACGAGGTGTTGGCTTCCGGTATGTGCTGTGCAACCTGGGAGAGGGGCAGGGTATTGGGTTGAGGTCGACAGCCAGACGAGCAATAGTCAATCTATATAAGAGGGCAAGACCGACCGACGTTCTGCTCATGGTGAGTGAGAAGCAGGAGACTCGGCCTCCGATACAGAGATTCCGATGGCACTTGTCAGCACAGAAAATGTTTTGTTCCCGGTGACATTTGAAGATTTTCGTTTCATTCTGTTTACTAATCCTTTGGTTGTTCCCAGATGTATTCGACCTTTATTTAATTCTGCACAGATAACATAAGATAATGCTAACCCTCGTGCTAATGTAGAGGTGGAAGCTTTGTTAACTTGGGTAACCAGTTTTTTTTTCAGCCTTTGATGTGAACTCTTCATTTCTGTGTCGAGATACAAATTCCTTTGTTTTGGTGTTTATCTAGATTTGATTGTACATATGTATTTATTACCCTGAACCAAAATTATATCCATCCATCCTTCGAGACCATACTCTGTGCAGAGCGTTGTTGCTGCCAAAGCAGTCTCCTTGGCTATTGGGCACAATCCAGGATGGGTCGCCACTCCGGCACAGGATACCAGCAAGCTGGCACTCATTTTACCGACCTCGGAAGGATGACAGGCAGTCAACCCCACGTGGTATTAATTCAACAACTGTGTGGGATTTGAACTCAGGATGCTGGGATCCCAAACCCACCACTCTAACCACGAAGCCAACACCAGGCATAAAATTATATCACCCCTCCCCCCACTCCACCCCTGAAAATAGATGATATTTGTGGGATTCTGTTTTTCTGTCAATAATCTTTGCAGTCAAAAACGTGTTTTTGGTTCTGATGGCATCAGGGAACACCCACTGCAAGAGAAATGTGATTTATCTATAAACTGCAATGTCTTTGCTGAGTTTTGCTGCCACATGACCATACCCTCACTTTGATAAAAAGGACTTTTGACTTATCAGTGTTTCATGCCTCCTGCAGAAAAAAAATCCCTTTATTTCCCAACAACTCACCATCACGTTCATGTGGACATGTGTGCATGTCATGTGTGAATTGTCGTGTCCCTCTGCCTGCCTACATCAGAGCGAGAGTGTACCTGTCTGCCTACCTACATCAGAGCGAGAGTGTACCTGTCTACCCGGCTGCATCAGAGTGAGAGGTGTACCTGTCTGCCTGCCTGCATCAGAGTGAGAGTGTACCTGTCTGCCTGCCTGCATTTGAGTGAGAGTGTACTTGTCTGCTTGTCTACATCAGAGTGAGAGTGTACCTGTCTGCCTGCTTGCATCAGAGTGACAGTGTACATCAGAGCGAGAGTGTACCTGTCTGTCCAGCTGCATTAGAGTGAGAGTGTACCTGTCTGCCTGCCTACATCAGAGTGAGAGGTGTGCCTGTCTGCCTCCCTGCATTAGAGTGAGAGTATACCTGTCTGCTTGTCTGCATAAGAGTGAGAGTGTACCTGTCTGCCCGGCTGCATTAGAGTGAGAGTGTACCTGTTTGCCCGGCTGCATTAGAGAGAGAGAGAGAGAGAGAGAGAGAGAGAGAGAGAGAGAGAGAGAGAGAGAGAGAGAGAGAGAGAGAGAGAGAGAGACAGAGACAGAGACAGAGACAGAGACAGAGACAGAGACAGAGACAGAGACAGAGACAGAGACACAGACAGACAGACAGACAGACAGACAGACACACTGTCTGCCTGCCTGCATCAGAGTGAGAGTGTGCCTGTCTGCCTGCCTGCATCAGAGTGAGAGTGTACCTGTCGGACTCCCTGCATCAGAGCGAGAGTGTACCTGTCTGCCTCCCTGCATCAGAGCAAGAGTGTACCTTTCTGCCTGCCTGCATCAGAGTGAGAGTGTACCTGTCTGTCCGGCTGCATTCGAGTGAGAGTGTACCTGTCTGCCTGCCTGCATCAGAGTGAGAGTGTACCTGTCTCCCTGCCTGCATCAGAGTGAGAGTGTACCTGTCTCCCTGCCTGCATCAGAGCGAGAGTGTACCTGTCTGCGTGCCTGCATCAGAGCAAGAGTGTACCTTTCTGCCTGCCTGCATCAGAGTGAGAGTGTACATCAGAGCGAGAGTGTACCTGTCTGTCCGGCTGCATTCGAGTGAGAGTGTACCTGTCTGCCTGCCTGCATCAGAGTGAGAGGTGTACCTTTCTGCCTGCCTGCTTCAGAGTGAGAGTGTACCTGTCTGCCCGGCTGCATTAGAGTGAGAGTGTCCCTGTCTGCCTGCCTGTATCAGAGTGAGAGTGTACCTGTCTGCCTGCCTGCACCAGAGCGAGAGTGTACCTGTCTGCCTGCCTGCATCAGAGTGAGAATGTACCTGTCTGCCTGCCTGCATCAGAGTGAGAGTGTACCTGTCTGCATTAGAGTGAGAGTGTACCTGTCTGCCTGCTTGCATCAGAGTGAGTGTACCTGTCTGCCTGCTTGCATCAGAGTGAGTGTACCTGTCTGCCTGTCTGTATCAGAGTGAGAGTGTACCTGTCTGCCTGCCTGTATCAGAGTGAGTGTACCTGTCTGCATTAGAGTGAGAGTGTACCTGTCTGCCTGCCTGTATCAGAGTGAGTGTACCTGTCTGCATTAGAGTGAGAGTGTACCTGTCTGCCTGCTTGCATCAGAGTGAGTGTACCTGTCTGCCTGTCTGTATCAGAGTGAGAGTGTACCTGTCTGCCTGCCTGTATCAGAGTGAGAGTGTACCTGTCTGCCTGCCTGCATTTGAGTGAGAGTGTACTTCTCTGCTTGTCTACATCAGAGTGAGAGTGTACCTGTCTGCCTGCCTGCATTTGAGTGAGAGTGTACTTGTCTGCTTGTCTACATCAGAGTGAGTGTACCTGTCTGCCTGCCTGTATCAGAGTGAGAGTGTACCTGTCTGCCTGCCTGTATCAGAGTGAGAGGGTACCTGTTTGCCTGCCTGTATCAGAGTGAGAGTGTACCTGTTTGCCTGCCTGTATCAGAGTGAGAGTGTACCTGTCTGCATTAGAGTGAGAGTGTACCTGTCTGCCTGCCTGCATCAGAGTGAGTGTACCTGTCTGCATTAGAGTGAGAGTGTACCTTTCTGCCTGCCTGCACCAGAGCGAGAGTGTACCTGTCTGCCTGCCTGCATTTGAGTGAGAGTGTACTTGTCTGCCTCTCTACATCAGAGTGAGAGGTGTACCTGTCTGCCTGCCTGCATTAGAGTGAGAGTGTACCTTTCTGCGTGCCTGCATCAGAGTGAGAGTGTACCTGTCTGCCTGCCTGTATCAGAGTGAGTGTACCTGTCTGCATTAGAGTGAGAGTGTACCTGTCTGCCTGCTTGCATCAGAGTGAGTGTACCTGTCTGCCTGTCTGTATCAGAGTGAGAGTGTACCTGTCTGCCTGCCTGTATCAGAGTGAGAGTGTACCTGTCTGCCTGCCTGCATTTGAGTGAGTGTACTTCTCTGCTTGTCTACATCAGAGTGAGAGTGTACCTGTCTGCCTGCCTGCATTTGAGTGAGAGTGTACTTGTCTGCTTGTCTACATCAGAGTGAGTGTACCTGTCTGCCTGCCTGTATCAGAGTGAGAGTGTACCTGTCTGCCTGCCTGTATCAGAGTGAGAGTGTACCTGTCTGCCTGCCTGCATTTGAGTGAGAGTGTACTTGTCTGCTTGTCTACATCAGAGTGAGTGTACCTGTCTGCCTGCCTGTATCAGAGTGAGAGGGTACCTGTTTGCCTGCCTGTATCAGAGTGAGAGTGTACCTGTCTGCCTGCCTGCATTTGAGTGAGAGTGTACTTGTCTGCTTGTCTACATCAGAGTGAGTGTACCTGTCTGCCTGCCTGTATCAGAGTGAGAGGGTACCTGTTTGCCTGCCTGTATCAGAGTGAGAGTGTACCTGTCTGCCTGCCTGCACCAGAGCGAGAGTGTACCTGTCTGCCTGCCTGCATTTGAGTGAGAGTGTACTTGTCTGCCTGTCTACATCTGAGTGAGAGGTGTACCTGTCTGCCTGCCTGTATCAGAGTGAGTGTACCTGTCTGCATTAGAGTGAGAGTGTACCTGTCTGCCTGCTTGCATCAGAGTGAGTGTACCTGTCTGCCTGTCTGTATCAGAGTGAGAGTGTACCTGTCTGCCTGCCTGTATCAGAGTGAGAGTGTACCTGTCTGCCTGCCTGCATTTGAGTGAGAGTGTACTTGTCTGCTTGTCTACATCAGAGTGAGAGTGTACCTGTCTGCCTGCCTGCATTTGAGTGAGAGTGTACTTGTCTGCTTGTCTACATCAGAGTGAGTGTACCTGTCTGCCTGCCTGTATCAGAGTGAGAGGGTACCTGTTTGCCTGCCTGTATCAGAGTGAGAGTGTACCTGTCTGCCTGCCTGTATCAGAGTGAGAGGGTACCTGTTTGCCTGCCTGTATCAGAGTGAGAGTGTACCTGTCTGCCTGCCTGTATTTGAGTGAGAGTGTACTTGTCTGCTTGTCTACATCAGAGTGAGAGTGTACCTGTCTGCCTGCCTGCATTTGAGTGAGAGTGTACTTGTCTGCTTGTCTACATCAGAGTGAGAGTGTACCTGTCTGCCTGCCTGCATTTGAGTGAGAGTGTACTTGTCTGCTTGTCTACATCAGAGTGAGTGTACCTGTCTGCCTGCCTGTATCAGAGTGAGAGGGTACCTGTTTGCCTGCCTGTATCAGAGTGAGAGTGTACCTGTCTGCCTGCCTGTATCAGAGTGAGAGTGTACCTGTCTGCCTGCCTGCACCAGAGCGAGAGTGTACCTGTCTGCCTGCCTGCATTTGAGTGAGAGTGTACTTGTCTGCCTGTCTACATCTGAGTGAGAGGTGTACCTGTCTGCCTGCCTGTATCAGAGTGAGTGTACCTGTCTGCCTGTCTGTATCAGAGTGAGAGTGTACCTGTCTGCCTGCCTGTATCAGAGTGAGAGTGTACCTGTCTGCCTGCCTGCATTTGAGTGAGAGTGTACTTGTCTGCTTGTCTACATCAGAGTGAGAGTGTACCTGTCTGCCTGCCTGCATTTGAGTGAGAGTGTACTTGTCTGCTTGTCTACATCAGAGTGAGTGTACCTGTCTGCCTGCCTGTATCAGAGTGAGAGGGTACCTGTTTGCCTGCCTGTATCAGAGTGAGAGTGTACCTGTCTGCCTGCCTGCATTTGAGTGAGAGTGTACTTGTCTGCCTGTCTACATCTGAGTGAGAGGTGTACCTGTCTGCCTGTCTACATCTGAGTGAGAGGTGTACCTGTCTGCCTGCCTGTATCAGAGTGAGTGTACCTGTCTGCATTAGAGTGAGAGTGTACCTGTCTGCCTGCTTGCATCAGAGTGAGTGTACCTGTCTGCCTGTCTGTATCAGAGTGAGAGTGTACCTGTCTGCCTGCCTGTATCAGAGTGAGAGTGTACCTGTCTGCCTGCCTGCATTTGAGTGAGAGTGTACTTGTCTGCTTGTCTACATCAGAGTGAGAGTGTACCTGTCTGCCTGCCTGCATTTGAGTGAGAGTGTACTTGTCTGCTTGTCTACATCAGAGTGAGTGTACCTGTCTGCCTGCCTGTATCAGAGTGAGAGGGTACCTGTTTGCCTGCCTGTATCAGAGTGAGAGTGTACCTGTCTGCCTGCCTGTATCAGAGTGAGAGTGTACCTGTCTGCCTGCCTGCACCAGAGCGAGAGTGTACCTGTCTGCCTGCCTGCATTTGAGTGAGAGTGTACTTGTCTGCCTGTCTACATCTGAGTGAGAGGTGTACCTGTCTGCCTGCCTGCATCAAAGCGAGAGTGTACCTGTCTGCCTGCCTGCATCAGAGTGAGAATGTACCTGTCTGCCTGCCTGTATCAGAGTGAGAGTGTACCTGTCTGCCTGCCTGCATCAAAGTGAGAGTGTATCTTTCTGCCTGCCTGCATCAGAGTGAGAGTGTACCTGTGTGCCTGCATGTATCAGAGTGAGAGTGTACCTGTCTGCATTAGAGTGAGAGTGTACCTTTCTGCCTGCCTGCATCAGAGTGAGAGTGTACCTGTCTGCCTGCCTGTATCAGAGTGAGAGTGTACCTGTCTGCCTGCCTGCATCAGAGTGAGAGTGTACCTGTCTGCCTGCCTGCATCAGAGTGAGAGTGTACCTGTCTGCCTGCCTGCATTTGAGTGAGAGTGTACTTGTCTGCCTGTCTACATCTGAGTGAGAGGTGTACTTGTCTGCCTGCCTGCCTGCATCAGAGTGAGAGTGTACCTGTCTGCCTGCCTGTATCAGAGTGAGAGTGTACCTTTCTGACTGCCTGCATCAGAGTGAGAGTGTACCTGTCTGCCTGCCTGTATCAGAGTGAGTGTACCTGTCTGCATTAGAGTGAGAGTGTACCTGTCTGCCTGCCTGTATCAGAGTGAGTGTACCTGTCTGCCTGCCTGTATCAGAGTGAGTGTACCTGTCTGCCTGCCTGCATCAGAGTGAGTGTACCTGTCTGCCCACCTGCATCAGAGCGAGAGTGTACCTGTCTGCCTGCCTGTATCAGAGTGAGAGTGTACCTGTCTGCCCACCTCTGTCTCTTGTTAACATACTCCATGCTTCCCAGGGAAGTTGTCATACTTCGATGAACGTTCTGTAGAATCTGTTGAAAGAGACGTCTGAAGAGCGTCATTGGAATCCCTGAATTCACTCGGAAAACCATCCTTATCTCTGGAAGAGCATGAGTTCATTTTTGTGGCCAAGCGAGCTCTGTGATTACTGAATTAATCTTATGGACTGCATTTTCATTCCGTTGCAGGATGTCAGAATGCCAGGGCAAGCTCTTGGAATTGGAGGGTCCGGGCTTACGCGGCGGCGGCGCTGTGCTATTGAAGACCCAGAAGAGCGTCGCCGGCGGTTCCTCGAGCGTAACCGAGCTGCAGCCACTCGTTGTCGTCTGAAGCGCAAGGCCTGGGTTTTCTCTTTGGAGAAGAAAGCAGAAGAGCTAACGGAGACAAACACACAGTTGCAGGCACGATTGTGTGCTGTGGATGTATGTTGGATGTGATATTCCATGGGAGTGTGGCGTTTTTGTTTTTTTTGTTTTTCTTCAGCACTAAACTGATTTGCTTTTTGTTGCATTGGCTTGGTGAAAAATTCGACCAATAATGAAGCATTTTGTGCATCAAAAACCCCAATGCAACCATTGTTTGACTTTTCCTTCAAAATGTATTTCTGTCCATCAATTGTAGCACTGCTAGTTGTGCATTTGTTAGCAGTTTTGTTGCTTTGTCCATACCTTTTCTCCTCCATAGGCTCTTCACCCTTGCACCTTGTCCTGCTCATCCTGGTAGAATGCTGAAGACTTTTAGCACATTGATGCTCTTTGTAGTTCTGTGAGCGGAAGATGGTTGCGGAAGGCTTATTAAAACTCAGAATGACTGAACCCATAAAAGAGAGTCTCCAACCCATCTCTCCCAGTCACCTTCTTGTCCTCCCTTACCCACTGCCACTTGGATACCGAGTTTCCACCTGAAGGATAATTTTCTGTATCAGCGTGTGTCTCTGTCTGCATCAGTGTGTCTCTGCCAGACCGACTTCCTCCTGGCGTGAAAATAGTTTGTTGCTTTTGATTGGTCCTCATCACTTGCTCTACCTATGGAGACTGGTGTGCAGCATATTTGGCCTAATTCTCCTCATGGTTTTCGTTAATAACCTGTTTTCTTGCAAAATTACCTGTGCCTCTTTTTGCAGATGACTCGGTTGTCAAATACTTATCCATGACGGTGACAGTGGCAATGGCTACATACATCACAGTTGACCTTGAAAATTGGTGGCATATGTGGAACATCGCCTTCATTTCAGCTAAGTTCCACATCTTCTCACTTTCTCTCCAAGAACCATCATGCAAACTCAACTATCTGTTTATGTGATCAACCTCGAGAAGAAGTTCAGTCTCTCCAACATTTGGGCCTCACCATTAGCCCTGACCTTTCTTGGGACAATCACATCCCGAAGTTGCCGAATGAAGCCAGACAGAGACTGGCCGTTGCACCAGGCAAAGTCGTTCATTGGTTATGCAAAGTTCATGGCCTAGAAAGTGTATTTTTAAAGCACGTCACAGAGTACTGTTCTTCCCTGTGGGATGATTCATCGAACCTCGTTCTTAAATGCCGTGGAAAACAAGATCTGAAAATCATTGGCGTCACGAATCAAGAGGCTGTTGCACAAGGCCAACTGATCCCTTCCTGTAGACTGGTTGATGATGTTTCAGTTTTCTTTGATCTCTCTGCCAGTCTTGCTCCCCTTTGCTCAATCAGCACCTCCTCCTCTCCCCCCCCCCACCCCTGACCCAGCAATCAAAGTCGAAGCTTGTTTCTCACCTGCATTCCTTTGTTTCCTCTTGTGGAATTGCCTGAATAACAGCTTCTTGTCTCTCTCTCTCTGTGCGCAATTCTGTCCTTCCATCCACTGCTTCAAGGTGTCAGTTCACCGCCATCTCATGCCATCTTCCATGTCCACTGATCCTTTTTTTAAAATTCCTGCCGTACCCTGCCTTTATGTCGGTCAACTAGCTGTTTACCCGTTCCCTCCTTTATCAGTCAAAATTCCTTCACCATTTGTCATTTTAATCCTCCATGTGCTTCGATTTTTGTATCTGACAAACAAGACTCACGACGTGCAATTAAACCTCAAATGAAGTTCCTTGAAGTGCTGTTCAGGGTCCGAAAACCTCTGCCCTTCACTTAGATATGAAAGTGAAATAAATGTTTGTCCTGTCGGTTCGTTTACTTCTGTCCGTTTCTGTTTATATTTACTCGTCTGATTTACACTTTGCTTGTTTGTTTTATTTTGATCGCATAACAAAACGTTCCTCTCGCCTCAAATTCTGTATCTCTCTGTATTTCCTCTCTCGAGACTTCATTTCCTCTCTCCAGTAATTCAAGGTCGCAGCTCCTCACCTACTTTTGTTCCTCTTCATACGCATCTCATGATCTTTTATACAGTCTGATCGTGTCTTTGTTGATTTAAGTGTCTCCAAAGTCAATTTGATGGTTTTATCGACTGTTCTTATCCTTGAGCCTCGACATGCTTTTGTGATAAAGTTTCCTTTCCAAAGTTTGTTGATTTGGATCCCTTGTTCTCCCTACCTCCCCTTCTTTGTGATGCTTTGTTATTCTGGACATTGGCCCGTCCATTAACGACGCATTGCCATGTGATGTGATTTTGCCACAGAGTGAAGTGACGATGTTACGGAGAGAGGTTGCCCACCTCAAGCAGCTACTGCTTGCGCACAAGGACTGCCCTGTAACGGCCATGCAAAAGAAGCAGGCGTACGGTGGTGAGTGTTGTACTCGAGACACACGACAAATACTGGCTAATTTGGAGTAGTTAGATCGATCAAGGGTCAAAAGGTAATGCAGGAAATTGTAGTGTCTCAAACATACGACCTTGTACACGTCTAACTGTACATTTTCCCAATAAGTGATGTAAACCGTTTCACCCGTCCCCCTCCCCCTCATCACCCTTCACCTCTCTCGCAGCCAATTATAACCAGCTGCAGTAGAAAACAGGAACTGTGACCTAAACATCGAGCTTATTAATCTTGCTTTTATGCAAGAACATTTATTAAATTGTTCACGTGGGATGAGGGTTCATGGGGAAGCCAGGGGGAGGGGGGGTGGTGGTTCATGGGTGGGTCACACGTCCCCCCCCCCCCACCCAGCTTTGATGTCCACAAGCTTTATTATATTCCTCTTTCCCAACCTTTGTGAGCTCCTTTTATTTCTCACAAATTCTTATTATTCTGCCACTTCTTGGAGGATTCACATCTTCAACCCCAGGCTCTTTTTCAGGTCCCCTTTGCTCAATCAGCACATCCCCTCTCCCCCAACCCCTCTGTTCGATGTGCCATCCACTTATCTTTCAGATCTCTCTGCCAGCCTGTCTTCCAGCCTCCTTTCTCCATGAACTTCTAAGCTCAGCATACAGTAACCCCCTAAGTATTTTGGGTTTAACTATCGTGGTTTCGACCATTCGCGGGCAACTTCTCTCTGTACTTATTTACTTATCACGGGACTTGATTTGAACCATTCGGGTTTCTTTTTGTTGTTGTTTTTTTATTTTTTTTTAGCAGAGTTGCGAGTCTCTGTTTGCATCCACACAACAGAAGCCTTTCGTAGTTTCTCATGCACTGTTAATAAGAAACAAATCTACTGTGCTGTGAGCACCTCTTTATAAAACCTCATCAAAGTGAAGGCAAGTATCTGTGCAAATGTTGTGCAAGTGCTCCCCAAAGTACAGGGTCGCCAAAATGTCTCATCACCCCTTGTAATAATTGTGACATTGCCTTTGATCATATTAGCTGACAACACTGAAGGGTTCCACAAGTTTACTACATTTGCAGCACTCTTAATTTATTACACATTTTACAGCATTTGACTCGAGTCTAAAGTGTCCATTGGATCCGTTTGTTCTCCATCATTGTCATTCCAGAGAATCATTTTGCGCTACGTTCTTTGAGATTGCTTGTGTCACCCGTGGTTACGTTCATTTGATCTGAAAAAGGAAACAAGTTTACACCTCCGCACACAAAGGCAATGTCACAATTTGTACAAGGGGTGACGAGACATTGTGGCCACCATGCACACAAATTATAGAAGGTATGGTCATGTCATTGCAACAGGAGACTCCAGTGCAACGCATTCTTCTCACACATCCCTTTATTTGAGTGGTATATAGGCAACAGACCACTGCCTCAATCACTCCCAAAAATTAAAAAGCAAAGTGTCCAACTAATGGGTAGAGAGCAGACATACATAATACATACATACATATATACATACAAACACTTGCTCCATTATATTGCTCTGTTTGTCCAGTGCGAGTCCAGCGTGTCATATCAACATGACCGTAACGGTCCACCGTTTCGGAAACTCCCCTGTCGGATCTGCTTCTGAATGCCGTGTTACCACACAGATTGGGAGCTTCAAAACTATCCAGTGTCACGCCGATGAGGGGACGCACATCGTATGCACATAAGGCCGAGCGGGCCTGACATGCGACGAGATCCGGGTGAACAGTGTTGACTCACTGTAGCCAATTATCCCTTAAGAGCCCTTTCTTTTAGTCACCTCAGGAAAACCACGACAACCAGAATTCACCCCGAGATCAGATATATTTACAGTAAACCCTCAAATATCGTGGGGGTTATCTTCCTGCAGGAAAATGTCGCGTCAGTTTAAAACTGTGATCGTGGAAACCAAGCGCCAATGGGAAAAGGGGTGTCCAGTTCCTGGGCTTCGAGGAAATGTAGAGGAAGGTAGGCAGCATCTAAAAATAAATATCCCAATTGAAATAAGCATGTGAACATGCTCTGCTCCGCTCGCTCCACCTGCTCCGTCAAGCTCCGTTGTTCACCGCACCGTGACCCCAAGAATGCACAGCCAGAGAACCAAGAGCTCGTAACGTTTGCCAGAAAAACCGACCCGAGCTATAGAACTGAGAGCACCTTTTAGAATCCCCTGGTGGGGGGCGGTGCTTGGGTGTTGATCACGCAGAGCGATAGGTGTTTTCCAGTGTCCTCAGTGGTGGAGTATGGACGATTACCCTGGCACGAGCTCCACCCATGTGATGACTCGGCAGCGGAAATGGCCTGTCGCTCTGCGCTGTGTCACGTGATCCATCTCCGAGACTAACATGGTGCCGGGGTATTCAGTTACGCTCTCCAGCCATGAGCACGCGCTGGACAACCAATGAGGGTTATAATCGAGTGGAACGCGAGGGCTATCCACGTCACTTTGAATTGAGTCTCGCACACTCTTGTGCTTCAAGTTACATGCGAGAACGTCCAAATCGGAGTATCTGTAATGGTACACCCACTACCGGATTTAGGGGTGGCCAGGTGGGGCCATGGCCCCAGGTCCCCCCATATTTAGGGCCCCTCCCCCACAATTTCGATGACATTTTGAAAATCCCTTGAAAATGTGCTTCTAAAGTTTTATTGTGGGTGAATGAAGATTGTAAACTCTTTGTAAGGATATCTTTTCAAAATTGTCCATCATTGTGAGGGTCCTTTTCAAGCTTTGGCTTTTTCAAGCCGTTTCTTCCACGGTCCACAGAACGGATCCAACATGGTCAAAAATTCCTGGGGCATGCCTCGGGCATCGGGGGCCCCCATTCGAATCTTTTTTTTGGATCAATCATCGATTCTTCGGATGGTTGAGCGTGACCAACTAACTACGGCACTGCCCGCCAGAGCCCAGCAAGCACAGATGGAATACAGAGGTCCAGCAAGAGGAGAGGTGAAAAGGTGAAAGTCGATGTGGTAAAACTAGGCCAGGCCAGCACAGCACACGGCCGGCAGGGGTAGTATTGTACACACTGAAACTGCGGCTGGCAGGGAACGCTGTTAGTACCCTGCTTACTGGCGCGCACAACACAGTAACACGGTGTGATTTCTATGTTCCAGGTGTGTGAAACATACTTGTTGTTCATGATTCTGGTACGTCCCACGTGCACTCTGACGATATCTCGGTTACTCGGTACCCACCAGCTGCAGAAACCACAATGAGCGACTTCGGTGATGACAGGCACAAATCCAGGGCTCCACGTAAATATGACAGTGGTGCTCAAAAGCGGAAACGTTCCAAGGAAAAAGATGAAACACACAAGGCCGTCGTCGACAAGACCCAGAAAATCTCAGTTTTTCACTCCTGCACAAACAGGCGATTCATCCATGACAGTGGCTGGAACACCAACAGAGACAGAACAAGCGGATTTGGCAACGCAACCCCGGCATCAAAATTCGCCCAACATCTCGGAAGGTTCCACCGATGAAGAACATGCATCCGATGAAGAAGCCCGAGATATACTGACTGATCGTGGACCTGGCTTTGCCAATGCCATTGGATGTTGGCCTCCTGAGCAACTGTCGTCAGCGATGATCGACCACTGGTCATCACGAGATTTGGAGCCCCTGCAGAATTCGACTGGTCCCTTTGATTCATCCATACAGTTCGTTGAAGGTAGGAAACGCTGCTGCTCCAAGAATCTTTTTTACCGTAGACTACAAAACGGAGAGTCCGTGAAAAGGTCCTGGCTTTGCTTCTCCACATCAACCAGAAAACTGTACTGCATCGCTTGCAAGCTCTTTGGAGGCGCTACTGCCCTGGGCGGGGAAGGATTCAATGACTGGAAGCATGCCAGTCGTTCTGTCGAGGGGCATGAGCGTTCGCATGTACATTGTGCGAATATCATCCACTTGTCAGACAGAGCAACATCCGCAGATCGTGTGGACACTGAACTCGTCAAACAGGTGAGTGAGATTGCGTCCTATTGGTGGGAGGTGCTGAAACGAAGTGTGAGCGTGATATCGTTTCTCGCTGAGCGTGGTCTAGCGTACCGTGGATCGGATGAAATTGTTGGGTCACGGACGAACGGTAACTACCTTGGTTTAATGGAATTACTTGCGGAATTCGATCCATTTTTGTCGCAGCACATTCAGAAATATGCCAGCCAAGGTCGTGGCCACACCAACGACTTATCATCTACGACATGTGAAGAGTTCATCTCCCTCATCGGAAAATCTGTTCTGGATAACATTGTGGCTCGTGTGAAAGAGGCAAAATACTTCTCTGTGTCAGTCGATTCTACTCCTGACATAAGCCACATCGACCAGCTCACAGTTATTCTACGATACATCGAGAACGTGGCTCTAGTGCAGCGTTTCATGACCTTTCTGAGCAACACAGGACACACTGGACTCCAGCAAGCGGCGCCATTACTGGATTTTTTGAAAGCCACTGGATTGGACATCGCTAACTGCCGAGGACAATCTTATGATAACACATCTAATATGAGTGGCCGATACAACGGGATGTAGGGAATGATCAAACAGGAGAACCCTCTCGCAATATTTGTGCCATGCGTGACGCACTCACTGAACTTAGTCGGTCAGTCGGCCGTGGGATGCTGTAGACCTGCAGCAGCATTCTTTTGAATTAGTGGAACAAGTGTATGTATTTTTTTACAGCTTCCATATCGTGCTACGCCAGATTATTTGACACCCTGAAAGCCAAAGGTCTGCAAGTACCAAAGTGCTTCAGCGACACTCACTGGTCGGCTCATTCTGATGCAACCCGAGCTCTTGTAGACGGTTACAGCAAAATCATGGATGTCCTCGATGAAATCGCAAATGATGAACAACTGAATAATGAAACGAGAAACACCGCCGAGACAATTAACCAAACGATGTGCACGCTTGAGATAGGGTTCTATGCTGGTTTCTGGTCTACTGTCCTTGGTGGATTTGATCGTATGAGTAAAACCCTTCAGTCACAAGCTACCGATCTCAACACAGCCGTGCAGCTCCTCAAGTCACTGGCGAGCTTCGTGCAGTCATTACGCGATCAGTTTGATACATTCATTGTTGACGGAGTGGAGCGCTCAGGTACGGAGGAATTCACTCGCGGATCGTGTAGACGAAAGCGTAATGTCTGCCTCGCTCCCTTGGACTACGGACACACTCCAGAAGTAGAACTAGACGCCAAGGAGTCCTTTCGCATCAGTGGATACGTTGCAGTGATCGACGTACTGCTGTCGCAGTTGGAAAAGCGTACAAACGCTTACAGCAAGATGAGCAACAGATTTGGATTCCTGCGTGCTCTTGTTCAACTCGAAGTGGAGCAGATTCGAGAGTCATGCTCGAAGCTCGTCGAGCTGAATCAGGAAGATCTATCACCTGACCTCACAGAGGAAATGATTCAGTTCCAAGCCATGATGAAGGAGTCAGAGCCAGACTCGGGCCGTACTGAACTCGAGATGTACAGTTTTCTCATCGAGCGAAAACTCACCGATACTTTCCCAAACGTGGAAGTGCTGCTTTGGATTTACCTCTCACTGATGGTGTCGAACTGCTCCGGGGAGCGCTCGTTTTCGAAACTCAAGCTTATCAAGAACCATCTTCGCTCCACGATGGGGCAGCAGAGACTGGTCAATCTGACAATCATTGCAACCGAATCCAATGTGCTCAATTCCAAGCAGGATGACAGTATCATATCCGAGTTCGCTGCCGCGAAGTCACGCAGGAAGTTTATCCATTGATTAAGACACCGTGTGTATGTTCATTGATGTGGATGACACTGCAGTATATTTGCGGTCGCTGGAAGTCGGCTATTAATCACCATTTCGGATTTCTCTTGCCCAGAGGGTTTTTAGAGGTTGGAAGATTTTTAGTCGAAGTTCGTAGTATGATTAATGACCGTGCGTCGTTTGTTATTTTCTTATATTGGTCCATCTCTATCTCTTACTCTTGCAGCAACAGCATTTTTGTGATTTGATTTTAGAATGACCTCAGAGATAAGTCATCAGCTCATAGATAAGTCACCAGCCATATCAATAATAATCCGTCCATATTGTCATATTGTCAGATTTAATTGTAATTTGTGAACATGTATGCCAAATCATTCCTGATCAGGATCTGCCAAATCTATAGATACAAGTTCAGTTGTTGATGAAAAAGCAGTTATAATTTAAGTTGTTGATTAATCTCCAACTTTGGGGGCCCCCCACAATCATTGTGCCCACGGCCCCCCCACATGGTAAATCCGGCCCTGGGTACACTGCGCTCCCGCCATTCCCTGTTGGTCCGAAAGTGAGTGGTGGTGAATGTGGTCGAGGCGTTTGTAGCAGCAGCGTAGCGGTGAGTTTGGGCATGGTGGTCAAGGCGTCATGGTTGTGGCTGTTCATGGCAAAGGTAGGCCAGCTGTGGTTGTGGTCCGATGGTGTGGTGATCTTTGTGAAAGAATCTTGATGGTGTTTGAAATGTTGCAACGCTGGGGTTCGAGTCTGGTGAAGTCCGTGGTGTAATGTCTGTGGGATAATGGCGCGCAATTTGAAAGGGAAATGGTGCACGTATGCAAATGACTTGCCCCTGTTGCTATGGTCCTTGGTGTGCACGCATGAAGGAAGGACGGGTTCACGTGTGCAGCAAAGCAAGATAATGTAAAGAATGAAAGATGGGTAAAAAATGGGAAGAAAAATACTACCTGTAGCCCTCACAACGCATATTGTCCCGTAAATGCACCACACATAAGGGAAGGGTTATCTAAAACGAATACTTTTGAAAATTTCCAAGCATTTCCAAGATTTCCAAGAAAATTTCCAAACTGTCTCGGGAACCACTATATGTTGTGTGCCATTGCCTCGGGGGAGTGTGCGTTTCGCAGAACCTCAACAATACTATGACCTTTGGGGTTTCTATCCTTGTGCTATCTCTCGGAGTACAAGATGAGATGCAGCAGCACTAGCCTGAATAAGTGAGCCATGTCTTGTGGCACTGGTTGAAAACATTGCAAGAAGATGTCACTGAAACATCTTTTTCTAAACATCATCGAGTGTTTTGTTTTCAAGTACTGACTTGCCGATTTATTTATTTATTTATTTATTTAATATTTTAAATGAAGTGCTTGTAAGAAATTTAGTTGCAGCACTGCTCAATTGAACCACTGAGGTGCAGCACTTGTTTTCTCATTCCAGGGTGCGATGAAATTGGACGTAACACGGCGATCGCTACCCGCTTGTCCTCAAAGCCGGCAGTTCTGCTCGGCCCACTTCATGAAGAACCCGGCCCTTCGGAAGCCATGCGCGCAGCCCTCCTCCTGTCGTCTCACGAGATGCGGGCAAGTGAGAGCAGGGACGCTTCACTCGGGAAAGCAGGCCAGTCTCCCGTCATCATAATGCCGACGAAACCCCTTCCTGTTAGCCAATGATGTGAAGCTTGCCATGAGGATGACTCGGAGAACCACGCGGCTTTCTTAGAAGCAGCGAGCACCCAAGGAGAGGTCAAGCCAGTTTGTCTTGTCTTGTGCCACATGTTTGTTTCCATATTTTGGACCGTTTATACATTTCCTTTCCATGTTCTGATGCTGTGAAAGTGATTAACACTTTGTTTTGATCACTATTGTCTGTTTTTTTTTTTTTTTTTTTTTTTTCCACCACAATACAAAACCAACTCTGGTCTTCTGTCATTGTACGGTGAACGTAATGCTGGTATTAACCCGATAAATCGATGGCTTTATTTTCATCACATTAACAACCTTGTTTTCACAAAATGCTTGTAAGCAACATGGGCCTTTTTAAAAAAAAAAATGGACCTGATTATCCTGCCCGTGGTGTTGTCCCAGCATATCTGTCCTCGTCATTTCAAAAGATGCCATGAATGTCAGTCATTTATATGTTTTTTTTTCTTAAATGAACTTTTAACTTTGCACCACACAGGGAAATGCTCTGTTCGTCTTCCTGTTGTCTTGACCACATCACGTCGTTGATTCTTGCCCAGTTGACTGTTCTTTGCAGTGCATCAACCACTTAGGACAAGCAAGCTGTAGATAAGCAAAAACGAAGCACTTTTTTTATTGCAATAAGATGGTGGTTCAAGGTTGAAATGGACTTTTAATCGTGGAACATTAAAATATTCATCTCGTCCTGAAATTTTGTGCAATGACTGCGTACCATGCCGAAGCTATCCAGGAAGTGATGTCAAAGCATTCTGGATAAAACCGAGATAGTGGCCATCACGGTCATCCATGCTGTGGCTCAGAGGCGTATGATTAAGTTATTTGTGAATGAGAACATCAAAGTCGTGGAAATTTGCAAAAGACTTCACACAGTGATGCATCTCTTTGATAATGTCGGTGCAAGGTGTGTGTCAACCATAGGACGTCATGTTTCGATCAAAAGGCAATTTGCGTGTTCAATGCAGCAGAGCTTCTGGAATGCTACCCATGATGGTTTATGGAAGAAGATTATGACACGTGATGACTGCAGTATCCATCATTTCATGCCTGAATTAAAATAAACCATCATGGAATGGAGACTCTTGACCTCCACCACAAAGAAAGTCGAGGTTCGGTCATCAACCGGAAATCCTGCGGCAATGTCGAGTGCTTTAGGATTTTAACAGTTTATTTCACTTGGAGTTTCTTGAACATTGGAGAAATACAATGCACGCAGTATTAGTGACTTGTTATGTCTGAAGTGAGATGAGCGATATGCAGACAACCACGAGGTGTTCTGTGTCAAAGCAAGACTTCATTGCACGATAATGCTCGCCCTCACACAGCAAACTTGACCACTACAACTCCTCTGCTGGAGAGATGTTAACTTGCCAAACCATCCCTCGTTCAGTCCAGACTTGGGACCTTATAATTTTCATCTCTGTGGACCCATTTTTGTGTGAAGTTGGGGCTCGTGGAAGAGATAGAACACAGAATGTATCAGGACGCAACAGACCAAAGGAGTAGTCGAAAGAGAGAGGGGAAACACCAACAGCAGGGTTGAGGGACACAGTAGAGGAGACTTGGACAAATAAGGGAGGTGGGGAAGAATGATGAGTAGGAGAGTTCCAGATGGATACAGAAGCAAACTCTCAGGAAGGAAAAATTGGGAAAGAGGTGGGCTTGGGGGTGGGAGGTGTGACTGTGAAGGGTGGGTACAGAGAGTGAGGGGTTGAGGACACAAGATTTGGAAGCAAACACAGAATTGAGGCATTCGGCCTTCTCACGAGCGGAGTCGGCTGTGATGCCATTTGAAGAAAGGGAAGGGATGGAAGGGGGAGTATACTCCAGAGATAAGACTTAACAAGGTGCCACAAAGTTTTAGAGGAGGGAGACAAGTTTTTAAGTTCAATCTTGAGGTTGGACAGACGTGGTCTTGTGGATCTCACGAGAGTGGACACACAATTGTTGGCTTTGTGGAATGCACTGAGATTGTCGTCAGTCGGGTTTGCCTTTCAGGAAGAGAAGGCAAGTTGGTTCAACACAGCTGCCTCACCACATGATTCAGCGTACCATGGGTGGGAAGAGGGGTCGGATAATTGAAGACGAGATGGGATTAATCTGTGCGAGAGATATGTAGATATGGGAGACCAGTCCTGAAGAGAGATGGCTGCTTTGCAGTCCCTGCCAATCTGCCATCAAAGACGTTTCCACATCGATTCGACAAGTTTGTACATATATGTAAGCAGGTGTGGTTTCAAGATTCCTAAACCGTTTGATTTTATAGAATGAAGAGTTCAAATCAACCTTGAAGTACCCTCGTAAAAGGAAAATTGTTTATTTCTGCTTCTGGTTTATTAATTTCACCATCCAGGGTTTCTATTTGTTTCCACAAATGTTTCTGTGATTGTTACCACGAAGGTCGAACCCTTGACAGAGGATGTTCTGTCGGTGCTCTTCCCTGTTTTTTATTCTTTTTTTATTGTCCCTTCAACATATACCTGGATAGTATAAACCCATTAATAACGGTGCTTCACACAGGTAAAGTGCAGTCTTCCTGAAAACATTCAGAACCCCTGTTTTTCACCACAGCCATTATACAGTGTCTCCACACTACCAATATCAGTATCTATGAACAAACTTGTAAATGTAGACACACAAGTGCGCTCTTCCTTCTCAAACTCCACAATGCCTCTCCCAGATAAGCACAATCCTATCCTTAAATGACCCACAAACATCAGAGGCCTATGCTCTAATCTCGTTGATGACTGCCTTGGAGTCGCTGCCTCACCCCGTCATGTAGTTTCGCAGGATACCCCGGACTCGCTCGTCTCATTTCCTCGTTCGGCTTTGCATTGCTTTGCACACCCAAACATTGTGCTGCTGCTCCTGGTAGTGTTGTGGTGGTGTACTTCCTAAGCTTCTTTTTACATGACCCTTGCCCCCTTCTCCCCCTATCCCAAATGAATATCTCTGGAACCCTGTCCTCCTCTGCAGCAATGTCTTGTCAGCAGTTTATGTATGTGGCCGGCTGCCCTTTCAAATGTGATACTGACGACACTCTGTGTGATGACTCGCTCAGCTTACTTTGACTCCCTCTTAACCAACCACACACCACCTCTCTGTCTTTGTCATCCACAGTGACTTGAACTGCCACCATTCCAGGTGGTCTGGCATCGGTCCTTACACCACTGCTCGCAGTATTGCATCCAAGGCCTTTTGTGACAACTCAAGCCTTCCGCAATTGCTTTGATTTGCAACCGATATTTCTTCCTGTGGCTCACGCTCTCCATCACACTGTATCATGTTCGGCTTAACCTACACCATTTCCTGCTCGTCCTCAGTTCTCCCAGGGTCCTCAGATAAGGTATTCGTTAAAGTGTCCATCTCTGGCAGTTCTTTGGGGAACCACCAACGTGTCTGGCAGTTTAATGGAGAAGAGTATTTTGGCCTGCAACCAAGACTTGCCTTGTATGGTATTCCATCCCATGAACTCCCTCTTGAGGCCAAAATCCCTTAAAGTAGCTTTCCGTGCTCATTTGTTGCTCGAGATCAATGACCTTTTTGTCTTTGGAAATTGCAGATAACTTCACTCTCGCCATGACTGTTCTTCACTGCTTCACCAAGTAGGCTGTGACAGCTTAAGGAAATAAGCATCTGGCCATATACCTGGAACATGCCTCTTCATGTACAGAACTCTCATACTCTATCCCTCGATTGGGACTGGCCTTCATATCCCTCATTTATTTCTGTGGGCGACCTCTGGGAGATGCATTATCTGGAGTTCCTGGATCTCACCTTAAATTTAATCTTGGCAAAATATCCGCAAGGCCTCAAAAGCTGGCAGTAGCTTCACAATGATCTGCAGGGCCAATCCTTCCTCTGCTTACAAGGGTCTACAAGGCTTTTATTGAAACCCGCTCTTGCCTTGAAGAAGGGTTCAAACCTGAAACGTTGCTTCACCTCCTTTCAAATGGTGGTTAGCGTACCTCTGTCAACATTCAGTTTGGGAAATTTGATGTCCTTGTCTCTTTTTGCCGATGTAGACCGACTCTAGTCCTTGTCAGGATTAATTTTCTGTTGTTTCATCTGAAATGCCACGAATATATTTATCTTCCCACCTATTGGCTGGTGGTGCCGTTTCTCATGTCACAGCCTCCCCCTCCCCCCTTTCCTTGAAGCCATGGAATGTAACACCCTCTGTGTCTTTGAAGTATTGTGGCAGGAGGTCTTGTCGTCGTCTACATTTTGCTCACCGCAGACAAGTTGGTCGCCTTCCAATATTATACCGACTCTGTTTTTGTTTTGTTACTCTCAACCTATCACACCCCTCTCCCCACAACACCCCCCAATCCCTTTGTTTCACTCCTTCCCCAGGCTACACGTTCAACCACAAACAACCATAAGCTCTTACCTTGTTACCTTTTCCAAGTCTAAGCCGAAAGCTCACTTATATTCATCCACTCCTCAACAACTCTCCACCCTCATACCTCCAAACACCGACTTATTCTGGTACATGGAGCCGTCTTCTTGATATCTTTATCTCATGTTCTACTCTTTTGGCCTTCAAGTCTTCTGTCCACCACCATCTCATTTCTACCTCTGCAGTTTGCTACACAAACTGAGACACCTTTCACCTGCAACTGCTGTTGTTGTCCCACTGTCAGTACACCGTCTCTTTTTCTCTCTCACCATGCTCTTCCATGAGTGCCAATTGTGTATTCTTCAACAACAATAACAATAACAACAACAAACTCCTTCTCTGCCATGGTGCGTGCATGTGTTCTCATCCATATGTTCCCACGATCTTCGAACCTGTACAGTAGAGAAAAGTTAATATGGCTCATCCAGCATGGTAACGAGGGAGGGAGGCCACAACACCTCTTGGATGAATGTCCTTCACAGATCCTGGTCGTTTGGCTGTCTGTGCATTTGAGTTATTTGATATAAAAAGGCAAACACTATGGATTTTCTTTTTAATGTAAACACCAGTGTTAGGTGCATATTGACAATCATTATTCATTGTATATAACAAAGCTATAATTTGAGGTGTATTATGGACCTGTCACTAATAGATTATGATATTGTCGTCTTTTTCTTTTATTTTCACTATTCAGTCCTTCCTCAACGGTCGGTCTGCACTGGAAAGTGATTTTTCAAAAAGTATATATATATATATATATTTACAGCATCTACAGAAAGTGTACACCTCCTTTCAAATTTTTCACCTTTTGTTTCCTTTATAACCTGGAATTCAATTGCTTGAAATCAGACTTTTTCCACCTTTATTTACACATCGTAACCCACAAGTTCCACGTGAAAAACAAATTATACAAATTTCATAAAGAAACAAAAGGAGAAAATTTTGAAAAAGGGGTGTACACTTTCTATAGGCACTGAGTGTATATTATATTTGTAAGTATAGTAACGCTCTCTTACCTTCATATTTAACACGAGGCTGTCCTGAAACACACTGTTCGACATGAACCTTCCATGGAACAAAGTTTCCACGAATATATTTTTTAAGCTATCCTTCGGTATACCCCACCTTTCGTATACAGCTTTGTATACTGTTCAAGTGTGTGCATGCAAGGTGATCTCTGTATTTGATAGGCCAAGCTGGAACCATTGGCTTTAAGTGATGGTGCACTTTGTAAAGATTATGGGTGTTCTTCTTCCCTGATTGTGAGGTGGGGAGGGAGGGGGGGGATTTATTTAAGCTTGAGTACCCATTCACCCTCATTTACATATTAAAGTATATTATATGTTTTGTTTACATTGATTCCCACGAGTGATGCTGGATGTATGATGATGGAACTGCCCTTCGAGCAGGCCGTCGTTGAATGTCTCTTCAGGCTGCCTTGAGATGTGCTATATTTGCGAAAGATTGTTTGAGAACTTTTTATAAACATTACTAGCAGTGTAATATAGTAAATTTCTAGTTTTATTACCTCCTGTAAACCCAGTTATTCTTGTATTAAAAAAAATTGTTGTGCAATAGTGCTCTTGGCTTTTTGATCAAAATATTTTCTTGGACATCAATGAAAAGTTTCCTTCGCCACTTCAATAGTCCATGAGAGAATAATATGAGTTCCCGTTTGGAGAATCTGCTCCGAGCCTGGGAGGTTGGTGGTTCGAACCCTGGCCGAGTCAAACTGAAGACGAAAAATGGTATGTGCTGCTTCCTTGCTTGACGCTCTGCATTCTCAAAAAGAGTACGGACAAACCATGGGTTGGCAACAATAAGGGATTTTCGAAATCACGTGTGAATACTTAATAACGCCTTTTGTGCATGCGCTGTGTGCATTTTCAGAGACTCGTTTCTGCTCGCCAGGGCACTTTTGTTCGAGTTTTGTTATTGGCGTTCACAGTCGGTTAGCGAACCGCCGCATCACGGAATTATCCGTGTGTGACGGCCTACAATTCCAGGAAGTCTGTTGGGAGCCGAGATAGCTTCCCCCCCTGGTGGTCTTCTCACCCGACCCCGGCCCACAACAATAGTAAACATGATCATTTTAAAAGTTTCTTTTAAACTTACCGTGTGCATTCACAAGCCCCGGATATGTCCCTCCCATCAGTGTTCAGAAGAACCCAAACTTGTGTCTCCCTCGTGGAAGTCTTCATGGTCCATCTCGCACCCATATAAATAATAGCACAACCTTTGTGTATTTTCATGTCGTGAAGATGTTCTTTGTCGAAGAGTTGGTTGTCATTATGCCTGGTGTTGACTTAATGGTTCGGGTAGTGGGCTTGGGATCCTGGGATCCTGAGTTCATATCCCTCTTGGCTTTTGAATTAATACCAGGTGGGGTTGACTGTGCCTGCTGGTGGGTTGGTTGACACCTGGTTGACCAGGTCGGCAAAATGAGTGCCAGCATGCTGGTATACTGTGTCCAATAGCCAAGGAGACTGCTTAGGTAGCACCAACGCTCTTCACAGAGTATGGTCCCGATGGATTGATGGATGGATGGATGGATGGATGGATCGATCGATCGATGTTGCTGGTCCGCAGAATGCCCAGGAAGTTATAGCCCCAAACTCAGCGGCTGTATTTGTCTACTTAAAGTCAAGTCCAATGTTCTCATGTACTGTATTTGTCTGCACGCATGTGCGTGATTTGTTTTACGACTCCTCTATGAACCATCGACCCTGTTTAAGAAAGAATAAAGGAGGTTAAAGGTTGTGTCCTCTGGAACCTCTGCCCCAAGTAGACCAGCCAAAAATCGAAAAGTCCCCTAGAATTTTTTTTTTTGCGGCATCGCTTGTTAATAGCAGGCATCCATGTTGGTTCATTCCACCGTGGCAAGCTAAAAGGAATGTGGGTGGATGCCATCGCCAAATTTCAATTTCAAGGTCATTTTGAAGGTAACCAAGGTCTTTGCCGGTCGATTTTGGGGCTTTGCCTATTTTGATGAAACCGGTGCTTATTTTCTTGAACATATCAATAAAACCAAAGCTTGTATATTGTAGCAAGTGTATTTTTGCATTGTGATTGGTTAAACTGAAAATATACCTTAATTTATAGTTTTAAGAGAATGAAAGGCAAACATTGCCATTTTTCTGTTATATTCTTATGGGTATTTTACCATGTCCAATGTCACTTTGTTCTCAGTACTACCAGAACTTGCACACCATTAACATGTTGGTATTTTCTTTCCAGTTGGAGATAGGCAGGCTTCCTGCCAAATATGTACCGGATGTAGTGTATATAGCAGTGTGCTCGGTGTTCTTGTTGATCGTTGTTACATGGATATAACCACTGTGTACACTATTTTCAGATCGCTAGAAACTTCCACAGTTTGAAAGCAGTAGTATAGGAGCCAGCCATAGACCCTGTATCAAGTATCAAGCGTAAAAGAGAGAGCAAAGACACAGACAAGCTCACATGCCTTTTTTTGTCAGAGCAGTTCAAGTGACCTCCGCACAGCATCCACAGAAGGAAAAAAACAGAACAAGGACAGTCGCTGATCAGAGGCGAAAACTGGGTGACACCACCAATATATACATCCTTGAGAGACTTTAGGTGCTTTCAGACGAAGAATTCCATGCAATGGAACACAGGTGGCACAAAACCTGCTACTCCACATTCACCTCTGAAAGCAAGCTAAGCAGACTAAAGAAACAGCACCAGTCATCAGCACAGCGAGCATCCCATCGTGGTCTTGATCCATGCTCCAGCACTACTTCAGTACCCACCCGACGAAGCACCCAACGAGCAATGAATTGGGCCCTATGCATGTTTTGCCAAGAAGAGGGCAAAAGAAAAGTTCACAGGGTGGAAACTCTGGAGAAGTCTGCAGAATTGATTGAGCGTTCCAAACTTCACCCGGTGATGAGTTCAAGATTGTCAGGAGTCAGCGACCTGATCGCAGCTGAAGGTTGCTATCATCTTGCTTGTTTGGTATCCTTTGACAGACACTCTGCAAGACCAGGATCAGCCAGGGAATCACAACAGCCAGTGGAGGATGAGTGCATGATGATGATGATATGCAGAGACTTGTGTGCAGGTTTGTCTCGTCACGTGTATGACATGAGTGACGTATATGACAGATACGAGAGGATGAGCAGTGAAATTGGCAAATATGTACTACCAAAATTCCAGTCCAGGAGAACAACTTTCTATGAAGTGGTTCAAGAGCTCGTTGGACCAAAGGCCAGTCATGTGAAACCTCTATCCAGGGGATCACTCCTGATGTACCCCGGTGACAAGTCAGATTTCTTGATCTCCAGAACACTGACCAAATCCATAGAGCATGGAATGTTCTCATCAGAATCGGAATCAACTGAAGATGAAGACGGTGGAACACTCAAGTTTGCACAAGGTAACATCTTTCAAGAAATGGTGCACGTTGCCCTCAGAGTCAGGCAGGATCTGCTCGACACACCAGGACACTCGAGCACATGGTATGGACTTGATCAAGAGCATGTTGATCAAGTGATCCCAGAGAGCTTGTATATACATATATGTTCCTTCGCTTGCTCTTTCGGGGCATAAATAACCTTTATGAGGAGACAGATGAAGACAATACCATCAAACTGACTGTGTGCAGTATTGCCCAAGACATTGTTTATGGGGTGTCCCATAAATGGAAGTTGACACCAAAGCACATTGGTCTTGGGCTCGCTCTCCACCAGGCTACTCGCTCTGAGGCTCTTGTTGACCTATTCCATGCAGCCAACCACACCATAGGCATTGACACTGTTCGAAGGTTTGACACGAGCATAGCTAATTAAATACTGGACAGGTTTGCCAAGAACGGTTATGTCTATGTCCCAGACAACATTGTCAAGAAGCAGATGATCCACTGTTCCTGTGACAACATAGATGTGCTTGAAGCAACTCTTGATGGAAAGAATACGTTCCACTGCACGCAGTTGATGGTCTAGCAGAGAGGTCCATCTCCAGAACAAAGAGAAGATACTGCAAGTGGAAAAGGCCCAGGTGGAAAGAGCCTCTTAAGATCAAGAGATATAAGGCCTGGTGCTCTGCATGAGTTGCAAAGGCTGTTAGCATCAGGGCAGAAACCCTCACCATCTTTCAGTGGACAGAAGAAGATTGAGATGGAATGGTTCAGCAATGCTCAAGACGATGAAAGAGAGAAGGCCCACGCCAAAGATTTGGCCTGGGTTGTGTCACGGATGCATGATGGTGAAGATGATCAGTCCGTTCCTGCCTGGGAGCACTGAATGAAGCCATCAGTGTCTCTGACCCTCCTGTAACAACAGCAGGGATGCTTTCCATACTTCAAGCAAAGCACCAGCAGATGACAATGATACACTCACCACTGTGATCCATCGCTTTATGGACGTATCAAGTCATGTGGGGCAGAAGCACACAATAATCACAGCAGACCAGCCACTCTACAGTCGGGGAAAGGAACTGGTATGGGCCAATCCGAAGTATGAGAATGTCATTTTTCTCATGGGAGGACTTCATATCTGCTTCAACTTCTTGAAAGCTATTGGGCAGCACATGGAAAGTGCAGGACTGGATGACCTGTGGACAGAAGCAGGTGTGTTTGCCACAAACACAACAGAGAAGATGCTGGATGGCAAAGCCTAATATCATGCTGTAAGGAGACACCAGCTGACATATGAAGCCCTGTGGAGGATAAAGTGGCCTTTGTTTGAATCATGGCTGGTTGAGAAGAGTCTGCAACAAGATGTGGAAGTGAAAGAACTTGCCCAAAATGTTGCTGAGCTGTTCAAACAAAACAGAGGGGGCAATGTCAGAGAAGACCTCCAGGCTGCAGTGGGCCAACTGTCAAATGTCCTGAGCAGTGAGAAGGTTCAAAACCTGATTGAAGACTTTGAGAGAACACAGACACCCCAAACTTTAGATTGTGGTCAGCATACATGGGTATGGTGGAGATCCTGCTGGACTTCATCAGGGCTGAGAGGGAGGGCAACTGGACTTTGCATCTGGAGGCATTTGCTGCAATGTTGCCATGGCCGACTATCTATGACCACACAAATTATGCCAGATGGGGTCCTGTCTATCTTGCAGGCATGAGATGCCTCAAGAAGACAGCACCAGAGGTGTCTGCTGAATTCATGGATGGGAACTTCGTTGTGAAAAGGTCAAGGAGACATTTTAACCAGGTGCCAGCTGATCAGGCCACAGAATGGGTGAACAAAACCTGCAAGATGCAAAATGGCATCATTGGTATCACAAGAAATGACCAAGCAAGAGACAGGTTCTGTGTCACGTGGTCAGAACGATCACGCATCTCGCAGGATACCAGATGTCTCTTTGGCCTGGAAGATGAAGAGGAAGAATCTCTTTTGAATCGTTCTGATAGCCTTGCATCACGACGGAAGCGTGATGCTGCTGATGTGAGGAAGCTTGCCAAACAGCTTGAAAGGTTTGATGTTTTCAGAGTGCACACTGCATCACCAGAAGATGGAGAAGATGAAGGCGAGGATAGGGATGTCCCACTTGTTTCACGAGCAACACTCCTCACAATGATGTGGTCAATGATCTCCTCACAGCAGAAGATTGAGGGAAGCAGTTCCTGGTATCAAATGTGAAGCAGCGACTGGTTGATGGAAGTGTACAGTTCTATGATACTCTCAGAAAGCACTACTCAAAAACCTTTGCCAATATGTACAAGACGGCAATTTTCAACTCGGCAGAGTGCACAGAAATCCATCAAGGCTGACAGAAAGTTTATGCAGCGGCTACTAAATGCCGTAACTGCTGGCCGGTCAGTTGAAATGGAGTCTATCCTGAAGCATGAGCTTGCCCCAGTGCCACTGTCTTTGGAAAAGCTCGGAGGTCAGATGAACTCAACCCCAAAGGCAAAGCTGGTCAGTATCTTGATGGCTGGAATAAGTGTACCCTCAGATGTTCCAGAAGCTGATATGAAGACATGTGTGCTGATTGATGGTCATGCACTAATCCAGACACTTGGGAAGCCCCATGGTTGCCAGACATTTGGCAACTATGCTGATGTCTTTATGCACACTGTGACGAACCACTTTGGTGAACACACAACAAGAGTTGACGTAGTGTTTGACCGCTACACTGGAGATGTCAATCAAGGCTGTGACTCGAGCAAAGAGAATGGGCAAGAAGAAACCGATTCGCAAGATCATTGATGGCCCAGATGTCCCCTTACCCCAGGTTTGGAGCAATTTCATCGCCTCAGATGAGAACAAGGCAGATATTGCAAGGTTCCTTTCTGAGATGATCATGCAGAAGGGCGAAGATCTCCCCGAAAGATGTGAAGTGGTAACAGGAGGTGGATTCTCCAATGCAACCAATGCCAGATCAACAAGAAGGGAAACAGTCAGACTTCATGGCAACCACGAAGAGGCTGATACAAGGCTGATACTCCATTCATGTGAGGAAGTCAGTGAAGGATATGAAAGGTTGGTGGTCATATTCAGTGACACAGATGTTTTGCTGCTTCTCCTACACTTCATGCCAACCAGAGCTGCTCAAGTATGGATGGTTTCTGGAACATCAAAGAAGCGGAAGTGCTATCCAATACATGCTGTCTTAGACAAGCTGCCACAACCTGTGAGGGAAAACTTGCTGAGTTTCCATGCACTAACAGGTTGTGACACAACCTCAGCCTTCAGTGGCCATGGGAAGAAGACGTGCTGGAAAACTTTCCAGAGTCAGCCACTCCTAGTCAGTGGAATTGGTCACGATGGAGAACTCGCCCAAGTTGAGCAGTTTGTATGTCATCTGTATGGCGTTCCTGCACAGCAAAGTGTGGATCAAGCCAGATTCTATGTATTTGGTAAAGCCAAGAAGGGCCTTGATTTGTTGCCTCCGACCAGAGATTCCCTGGATCTGCACAGTAAACGTGCGAATTACCAGGCAAAGATCTGGTTGCAAGCAGATCGAGAATGCATTAGGATACCATCCCTTGTGGACACCGCTGCCTGGGTGAAGGAGAAGACTTGCCTGGTACCTATCTGGACAAGACTGCCCCCAATTCCAGATGCCTGCCTCCAGCTGATGACCTGTGGGTGCAAATCCAAATGCCAAACAGCTCGGTGCACTTACTTTAAAAAAGAACTGAAGTGCACTTCTGCATGTGGCTGTGATGCGGTAGAATGTTGTAACCCAGCTGGGCAATAGATTTTCCATAAAAACATGCACATAGTACATTTTAGCCACATTGAAATTGTTGTTGAACTAATCTACAGTAACCTAAGACTTAACATTTCAATTTCTCAGCTTGGTTCACTGCCAGTGAGAAACTTGATTCCCTTAATAGGTACTCAGACTATTGCATTTCGAAACTTCAGTTTTATGTTACATTGTGTTGTGCATCTTTGTAAATTCAAAAGTTTACATGATGTTTTTGTTGTCTGTGTATGAAAACATGAAAAAAGAAGAATGCATAAAGATATTGGCACCAAAAATGTTTTAATTCTGCCAAAATAAAGGAAAATGATCATTTTGTCATTTTTACCTTTATGACCTTGAAAATGACCTAAAAATTGAGAATCCTGGGTGGCATCCACCCACACCTTTTTTTATCCTATGACTCATTGATCCGGCATGTGTGCCTGCTATTAACACGTGATGCCCCAAAAAGTGTAATATCCCATATTGGCTGGCCTACTACCCTGTTTTAATGGAATTCAATTCCAGGCTATAAGGCAACAAAAGGTGAAAATTTTGAAAGGCGATGTAGATTTTATATAGGAACTGTATATGTGTGTACTGTTGCGGGCCGGGTGTTTCGAAGACCACCAGGGGGGGAAGCTATCTCGGGTTCCCACCAGACTCCCCGGAATTGCAGGCCATCGCACACCGATAATTCCGTGACACGGCGGGTCGCTAACCAACCGTGAATGCCAATAACTCAACCACGTGACCTAGGGTCGTCCCGTCTTTTGGTTAATCGGGTTACCTAATTAATCACGTGAGCTAATTACTGGGGAACATGCCCTCAGTACGCCTAGTCCGAACCGGATCACTTTACTGGATCAGATGCAGCCGAGCGACACTGCCAATGATGTACCGGCTAAAAGGAACGGGTCGTTTGGGAATAAAGTCCTGGCTAAGTTAGGATACGGACCATGCTAGATCAATGAAGGAAAGGACGAAAACGAGCTGGGAACATTTCTACAAAGGATTTATTAACAGGCAGGCGAGGAAAGGTATGTGGCACAGTGAATGATGTTTGTTGTTGTCTGAAGCAGGAATAGGAAGAAATGTGAGATGCGGCGATATACAAGCAAATTACAAAAGCAGACAGAGCAGAGTTATCCCAATATAATCCTTATACAATATTAACTTAAGCGAGGACAGGCGCCAGGACACGGACACACACACACAACTCGATGAAGAGAAAAAGGAGAGGAGATGAGGAAAAAGGTCTCTCAATACCTTGCACGATTGCCAGCCCGATCATGCCACCAATACGTTTTGGGGGGATGCTCCACTGGGCGATACCTCCCTGACAGCTGGCGCGTCGTCTCTTGCTTCGTAGCACTCGTGCAGTTAGCGTCGGTCCAGAGAATGAGACGCAAACGTCGGGCGTGAAGGGAGGGACTTGGAGTCATAAGCCAATGGGTGGAGAGAGGCGAAATCTGAAGCAAGTGGGTGGAGAGGTGGTGAAGAAGGCGGAGTCAGCAGGCGAATTGGTAAAGAAGGGCGGAGCTAGCAGGTGAATGGGGAGGTTGTCAATCCCTAGCCAGACAGGAATGAAGACAGGAACGACGAGAAGGAACGATGACACTAGCGTTTCCGCAACCCGTCCTTTTATAGATCCCGTGGTGCGGGTGGGAGTGACGACCCGAAGCGATGTCATTTTCCGAATCGGGCGCTCTGATTGGTCCCTGGCCAGCACATGGGCCGACCACCATGACCGGAAGCGGCTCCACTTTGCTTCCGGCCAGATGGTTCCAAGCTGCAGAATCGTCTCGCTCTGAACACCGTGACACGAATCGCCCTGCACCGAACTCCGTGATATTAATCGCTTTGCACCGAACCCCGTGCCATGCCCCGGGGGAGGGGGGAGGGGAGGCAGAGAGGACAGAGGAAAGGGAGGGGAAACGAGGAGTGGGTGAAGAAGGGAGAGTTAGGAAGGGGAGAAGAGCGAGGAAGGGTGGTGGAGGTGGGGAGAGCAATGCCTCACCAAACGTTGCTATACACTGCTGGAGGGAGGGATGAGAGAGAGAGAGAGAGAGAGAGAGAGAGAGAGAGAGAGAGAGAGAGAGAGAGAGAGAGAGAGAGAGAGAGAGAGAGAGAGAGAGAGAGACGAGAGAACAAGATAAAAAGAAAGAAAGAAAGAGTGATACAGACAGAGACAGCGAGAGAGCGACAGAGGTGTGGGAGGAGAGTGCTGCATTTTCTTCAGAGAGAGAGAGAGAGAGAGAGAGAGAGAGAGAGAGAAGAAAAAAGAGATCAGTGAGGGGTGGAGTTGTGTTAGCAGAGAGAGCAAGTTGTTACGCTTAATGAACGAACACACAAAAAAAAGGCAGCTCATGTCAGAACAGTTGTTCACACAACGACACGACAGAGTTTGTAATGTTAACCACTGGCACATCTGCAAAAATTTTGATGTCCCAGTTCCAGAGAATTTGTGGGAACATGAACCAAAATCAGTGAAAACATTGAAGTACCTCTCACGTACAACCTCATGATCCCCTTGAGCGTGAACATTGAAAACAAAGCGTTGCGACTAGGTGACGTACTTAGATACAAAAAAAGAGAAGAACACATTGCTGATTGAGGTGTTAATACCAGTGATTTTAGACTAAACGATGCAGAAATCAAGAAAATGATCAAACACCAAGACCTCAAGAATGAAGTGAAAAGATCCTGGAAGCTGAAGAATGCCAAAGTTGTACCAGTAATGGCTGGACCTACAGGAATGATGACAAAAAACCTCACAAAGATATTAAAAACCATCCCTGGGAATATTACAACAAACGAACAACAGTTGTAAGCCATCCTGGGCTCAGTAACGATCCTGAAGAGAGTCCTTGGCAAAAAGGCTGGTATATCCTTGGCTGATATATATGTATCCTTGGCTGATACAGAGACATAGAGATTGATAATCCTTCAGGAGAACCTGCTTCAGAGTGCAAAAGACCTTACACTGCAGTGAAGATTTATGTTCCAACAGGACAATGACCTCAAGCATATAACCAAAGCAACACCGGAATGGCTTCAGAACAAGTACATGAAAGTCTGTGGGTGGCCCAGCCAAAGCCCAGACTTGAATCCCATTGAGAATATGTGGAAAGACTTTAAGATTGCTGTTCACCGACACTCCCCATCCAACTGGAGAGAGCTTGAGAAAATCTGGAAGGAAGAATGGGAGAAAATCCCCAAATCCAGATGTACAAAGCTTATACAGACATACACTACCGGTCAAAAATTTTAGAACACCCACATTTTTCCAGTTTTTACTGAAATTTAAGCAGTTTAATGTTTCAATATACTCTGAAATGAAAGCAAAGAACAAATAAACAATTTTAGATAAAAAAGAAATCATGGAATCGTTTTGTTGAACAAAATTTAATCAAAATTTTTGACACATGAAAGTAGCCACCTTTTGCAGATATAACAGCCGAACATACTCGTGGCATTCTTTCTACAATGGAAATCAAATATTGTTCGAAAAGTTCTTCCCAACACTGTTGCAGAAGTTCCCACAAATGTGTTGTACTTGTAGGTTGCTTTGCTTTCACCCTTCTGTCCAGTTCATCCCAAACCAGCTCGATGGGGTTTAAGTCTGGAGACTGTGCTGGCCATTCCATGATTTGAAGCCTACCGTCTTGTTCTTTTCTTCTGAGGTAGTTCTGACATAGCCTGGAGGTATGTTTTGGGTCATTATCTTGCTGTAGGATGAACCCCTGACCAACTAGGCGTAGACCAGAGCGTAATGCATGCACTGCAAAATGCTGTGGTAGCCCTTTTGGTTCAGGGTGCCAGTCAGTGCAAGTTGCCGACTCTGGATCCAGAAAAAGAGACCCAGATAATCATGCTTCGTCCTCCATGTTTGACAGTTGGTGTCACACACTGAAGAACCACCCTTTCACCTACTCGACAGCGTTCGACGGCGTACAACAACCCTGCGTGATGAACCGAAGATTTCAAATTTTGATTCATCGGTCCATCAGACCTTCTTCCAGTTTTCAGTAGTCCACTGGCAGTGTTTCATGGCCCAGGCAAGCCTCTTTATCTAATTTTACCATCTTAGCAATGGCTTTCTTTCTGCCACTCGACCTGTCAAACCTGCAGCTCGAAGTCTTCTCTTCACAGTTGAAACTGAGACTTCCTTACTTCGACCAGTGTTAGGCTGTGATTGAAGCTGCTGTCCTGTGAGCCACCTATCACGCAAGCTGTTGACTCTCAGAAACTTGTCTTCTGATTGTGTTGTGGCTTTGGGTCTGCCAGACCTCTTCCTGTTAGAGTTTCCTCCAGTTTCGAAGTGCCTTTTGATGGTGTAGGAAACTGTACTCACTGACACCTTGGCTTGCTTTGCAATTTCTCTAAAGGAAAGACCTCCACTTTAAGGGTTATAATGGTCTGTCTGTCTTCCTTTGTTAATTGTATTTTTTGTTGTATATAAATATAAATCCTGGACCAGGAGGATCTAAGAAGACATTGAAGATCGAAGACCATTCAAATGCAGGATGCCTATGTTCACTGTATCGTCTGATGTGAAAAACAATAAAGGATTAAAACTTGTTTTTACAATATAGTCTGGCATGTTTTTCTTATAGAAACCTGTGCTGTGCTGGATATGATTTTAAAAAGGTGTCTACTTGGAGTCAACACGCTCAAAACGGTCAATCAGAGCCATAACCAGCTCTTACTTTTCAGCGGGCATCTGATCGTACCGTCTCCCCATCCCCATGAGCACATCAAAGGCCGATTTCTGGTCCGTTGAAGGCTGAATATCAGCATCTCGCAGGGAAACTTTGAAGTACTTGGCACCGAAATCTTTCAATACGAACAGCGGCGTACAACTTTCGATGAAAACAAAATCGGCGGCCTTAGACACACACGAAATTAGAACAAATATAAATTGATTTCTTCGAAATGCCAACAGAAGTAGAACAGCACCGGGCAATGCCGGGTACACCTACTAGTTTACAATAAAAGTTCTCTGTTTTTTCTCTTCAAACTTTGCACTTTACCTATACTGTTGACTTGTAAGAAAATGTGAGTTAATATGGAGCAGAGACAATGAGAAATTATGCGCCATGGACATTGTCCCTCAAAGCAACAGATCAAAAGTCTCAATGGATATTTCCCGAGAAATGAATTTATTAAAGTTATGATTCATCCAGCAATGAGTGTCACTCCTTTAATCTGCTTGGATTGGCCACTTCTTATGTATGCAGTGTGGGAATGGCACGTCATAATTGTTAGCGGCAAATGTCACATGACAGGTTGGGTGTGTGCCAAGGACGAATTGATTCGATTTTGGGAAAGATCCGGATATGATAATTACCCTGTGCTCGCAAAGAGAAGAGCAGGGTTAAGCGAACGGTCACGTACGTGTGCCATGTGTACGTGTGCCGTACTTGCATGCCTGCATTTTAAAAATTCATTTTCTCAGCAATCGTTAGTCTGATCGACACAAATTTTTCCAAATCGGTGCACCTCCTCCTGGAGGGATTTATGATAATTATGACATCATCGGTCACGTGGTGCAGGCACCACTTTGGAAAAACCGAAAGATTTTGCACCTCCATCTCCGAAGCCGTTCCATGGAAAAATGTACACATGGTTCATTGTCACGTACTCCCCATGGGGAATAAGATTTGTTAATGATGATCTAATCGGTGCCTTCATCATGACGTCATAATTCGACATATACATCACTTGATCCGGTTAGTATGAATTTTTTTTTTATCTGCGATTGTTGAAACCGCTAACCGATCAATGCAAAACTTTAACCAATTGATCAAATACAAGTGGGAAATGTAGTTTGATAAAAGTGTCTTCATCGGAAACTGGTCTGGCACCATATTTGATCAAAGAAAAAAAAAATAAAAGAAGAGTTGTCTTGCACCATGTCCTTCACAAGACTGCGCAGGGTAAGTATTCTATGAATACCATCTAGTTTAATTTGTCAGTGATTCTTCACTGAGATGATGAGATGGGGCTGAGAGATGGGGCCCAAAATTGATGAAAAGCACGATATTTCAAAAACTTGTGGATAGATTATGACAAATCTTGGTGGATGAGTTGGTTAGGCGACGAGAACAAGCCGATTAGATTTCGGTTCAGGTCCGAATTCAGATCCGGCCTATCGGTGGGATAAAAATCGTAAACGGTTCAGCCTGATGTTGTTATTTATTGTTGGTTTAAGCTTAAAACAATCTGGGGGCGAATTTAATGGACATGACTTTCATATGATTTTACAATGGGTAAGACAACTCGTCCCACATTATTTTCCCCAAACAAAATCGCCCCTCTGAGGCAGAATTACTCTCAAGGGTGAAAGTTTTGCAAAGGGGAACAAGTGAAATGATGTAAAGTACATCCATCCAACTGATTATTCTGTGAACATTTCTTCAATGACTTATCGGTTGAGCATGACGATCACTTTCTGGAGTGATTTTTCGACTACGTCCCATAGTCTATTGTGGTCTTGAGATGCATATTTAACCTCCGCCATCGAAGATGGACGGAGGTTACTGTTTTCACCCGTCTGTTTGTTTCTTTGTTTGTGAACAGTATTACGGAAAAACTCCTCGACGGATTTCGACGAAACTTGGTGGGAGGGTTAGGTCTGGTCCAATGATAATGCCATTAGATTTTGTGATTATAATAATGCCATTAGATTATAATTATGATAATGCCATAATTATACTTTTTTCAAAAATTATACTTTTATTTTTCAAATTTGAATTATGTATGGTCAAGTATATGATAAACAAATCATCACATGGTTAATCAGTGATATGGGTTTTATCTACTCGTGGCTGATATGATATCACTCGTTCGTGACTTGGTGGGGGATTAGGTATGGTCCTTGGACCATACCATTAGATTTTGGACTTGGTCCAAAGTCCAATATGGCCACTATGGTGGCCATTTTGAAAGAATATTTGATTTTTTTTTTGCATATCTACATGTTTTGTGATTTCCAACCAAAACAATTAAAAATTGTTTGAGAAAAAAAAGAAAAAAAAAAACTTAGAAAATTTTGCAACTTTTTTATCAACAAAATTTCGATTTTTTTTTTTTGCATTTCTACATGTTATAAGTGATTTCCAACACAAAAAAAACATGACAAAATTATAATTGCGGCTGATTTTGGAACTTCAGGTGGATATACCCAAGTAAAATCAATTTCTGTCTCAAGGAATCCAGTTATGACGAGTGAATTGAGTATGTAAAAGTTAAAAGTAAAAGGGAAAATTGCAAACTATAACTCAGTGAGCACTGTTGACGTCAAATTGAATGAATAGGATATAAGGTTCACTTGGGTGACCTCGCAGTATTGGCGGCGGAGGTTTTGCTCTCTACTGAGTGCTCCCCCTCTAGTTGGTGTAAGTTTATAGTAACAATGTGGTCTGTACAATGAAGACGAGTAAATTGGCATATTGTTAAAGGGATGTAGATAAAGCACAACACAGGCATTATGAGCCATTCCTTGTTTTGATTTATTGCATACTCATAAACGAGCATTTGAGTGTTCATAACACGCACTTCAACCCACAAGAAAAAAACTTGGAGGAATTGAAAAAAGAAAGAAAAATGTTAGTTAAATTTTTCATTCAATGTGATCACACTCGACCTTGCACTTTGAATTTCCCCCAATATTTCCCATAGTAGATGCGATCCATTGGACCGAGTTTATACCGAATTCCGAGCATGTTGTAATCTGCGATTCTTTTGAAAGTCCAAGGATTCTGGTTGTTTTCTTCACGCCATTGTTCCTGCGCTCTCATTGTCTCCAATGTCTCCTTGCTCACCGCACGGGCAGCAAATGGTAGTTTATGAGCTATCTGTGTGAGCCACGGTTCAACTTGGGAGAATTCACATTTCCCTCCAACCTCCATCACCAGCTGGCCATCTTTAACTGGCGTCACGTAGTGATCAATCGCTCCCTTTCCACCTCCCATCCGCTGTCCCAGACCTTTCCGGGTAATGGGCTTGTAAGGTGCTTCCATTCGCCAGTGCGCAAACATTGTCTTGGTGTTCATTTTACGGCTGGTGGTCAAGCGAATCATCTCAAAATGTCCCCACTTCATGTACCCACCGCCCAAGGCCTGTGAGAAAACACCATCACTGGTCTAATGAATGCTCTGACAAGTCAGAATTCACATTATCAAACGATTCTTAGAGAGATTATAAAAAGTCACAGATTTTCAAGATTACAATCAGGAAATAAAATAAAAAAGACATTAAATAAAAATAAAAAACACATGCTGCTCATTACTTTAAATGAACTTGAAGGGCACTCGGTAGAGCGTGTACCTCCGCCACGTAATGCCTGATCCATAAGAACATATCGGGCCCAATACATTTTTCAAATATCACGCAATACAGTACTACATCGTTTTTGGCCCTATCTCTCAATGGTGAAGAATCAATTTAGAAATTAAATAATTCTCATATCCAGATCCGGTTTTGGATCTTCACCAAAATCGATTCAATTTGTCCTTGTCACACACACCCAACCTGTCCACCAAGCTTCATTCAAATCCTTCCACAACTTTTTGAGATCTCTTGCTACATATCGGTTTAGCCCTTTCTCCCAATGGTGAAGAATCACTTTTAAAATTCTCGTCGTCGGATCTGGATCTTCACCAAAATTGAATCAATTCTTCCTTGTCACACACCCAACGTATCCACCAAGTTTCATCCGAATCCGTCCACAACTTTTTGAGATATCGTGCTATATATCGTTTTTGAGCCCTATCTCTCAATGGTGAAGAATCACTTTTAAAATTCTCGTAGTCTGATCCGGATCCGGATCTTCACCAACATCTAATCAGTTAGTCCTTGTCACACACTCATTCTGTCCACAAAATTTCATCTGGATCCGGATCTGTCCACAACTTTTTGAGATATCATGTGCACAGACAAACAGACAGACAAGCCGGTAGGTGGCGATGGGTCGCCGAGCATGGAAACTATAAGATATAGAGCAAAATGGATGTTATATAGCGGATAGGGAATCACCTTAAGATTATGCATTTCAAATCTCATCCAGTTCCATCTACTGATAACTACCCAGTATCCATTTGTATGAAAAGTACCGAAAATGCGGTTTGAAATCGGAAATCCCCAAAGTTCGAGGGGGTGCTGTGGGTGAACAAAGATCTAAATCGAAAATCCGGCTCGATTGTTTGTGCACAATGTATTCCAGACGATTAGTGTGAATTTTCATGACCATCCGACCATAACCCTCGGAGGAGTAGCATTTGGCGTGAAGGCACCTCCAGCTCTTGCATATTATCGATTTTTGCACTAATTGACCTTTGACCCCTGACCTAAGCGAAATCGGTCAATATGTCCTGAGGCAAAGTTGTAGTACTCATTGAGTACCATGAACCTGCAAAGTTTCATTCGTATCGATGCACTCACCTGGTCGCTAGGGGGCCTTCAATTTGCCAATTTTCGCGCATACCCTAATTGTAGGGGGCGCTGCGGGTAAACTATTCCATATATCACAAAAACCGGAATATATTTGATAGAGCATCACCTGTAGATCATTCGTGCCAAATTTCATAACGCTACGTGGGATAATGGCTTTCGGAATTGATTTCGCGTGAACGGTACCGATTTTGAAGGTTTTTCGGTTGTTGCTAGGGAACCAAAGCGTCCCTAGCAACCATCACAATTTCCAAAGCACGAGGTCATAAGATGTACCTACCACCCGAGTTTGGTCAAAATCCGCCCACGTTTACTACCAATTATGCTGATGACAAACGAACAAACATCCAAACAAACAGACAGAATTACTGACAATAAGGGTCACCTATTTCGGCGACCCAACAAACAGACAGAAAGGGGTGAAAACATAACCTCCTTCACCTTCGGTGGCGGAGGTATTTACATCACGATCAATGACACTTATTCAGAACAATGCCTAACAGGCTGTTCTGGCAACTCTGTTGTTGTAAGAGTTCATACCATTTCCTGAGCGTAGTTGCTGCCATGCAGTCTCACATCAAGGCAACCTTGACTACTACCGCTAGGAAGGCAATGGCAAACCACATGGGTGCTTTACCATTGTCTTCCCAGTGGTTGTGGTAAAGGCAGGAGTTAGACATGTGGCCAGGGTGCTGGCATACAATGGTCTACTCTGTGAAGGACAATGTGGGATATACTGTACACTCGCCTCCGAGCTGTCGCACCTGGGTTCGAATAGCGACCGAGGTATAAAGTCACTCTGGTGTTTCGCAGGTAGGGCAATTCATCAATGTGAGCGACGTCCCTCGGACGGATGACAAACTGGGCGTCCTATCTGGTGGCATTAGTTTGGTGGACATTAAGGATCCCACGGTGTTTTTTTTTTTCCACGAAGAGTCGGCAAATTATCGCCGGCACCTTAAACAATTTTCCTAATTGCTGCCACTTTCAGTCGAGTATCGTACATCGGAGTGGAAACCAATCGAGGATTGTAAGCATTGGCAAGAGACTGCTCCGGCAGAACTGACACGCCGTAAAGAGTATGGTGGTGATGATGATTGTATGAAAGAGAATGAATTGGCCTATGAAGCAAAAAGTAACTTTAAGCTAACTCACCACAATTCCAAAGCGGCCATGCTCAAAATCTCTTCCTGTGGTTGCTGGACCTCTGATATCTTGCAGACACTTTGGCGACTTCCGTGGATTTTGCACATTTGGAACTTTGCTATAGAATTTCAGTTTGTTCCTTTCTGGGATGGCTACATCTAAAAAAACATAATTGAATTAATAAATCAAGAAACAGGCAACTGGTTACATATATTCGGTAAAAATTTCAAGAAGCAGAGCAAGAAAAGAAAAGGACACAAAGGTAAATCATCAATGCAAAAAGACAAACCAGCTTACCATCATAATTGGGAGGTTCAGTGGGAATCTTGAGACCGGCAGAAAGAATCTTCCAAACCATCAATGGACCTGTCATCAAAAAAATGCCGACAAATCAAAATCCAAATCAAATCGATAATTACTCCGCGAAGAGCAAATTGCAACTCGATCAAGGTGTTGTTTTTTTTTTTTTTAATACCTGGTCGGTGAAACAGATAAATGAAAAACTCTTGTACCGAGAGAGTGCTTAGAACACCTTTCCCGATGCAGTGTTCAAGTACATAATTCAATCGAAATAAAATAATGATTTTAAATGTTGAATAAAAAAAAAAATCCGGAAGTTCAGCGCCGTTGACGTCTTATACAACACCTTCGATAACACGTCCAAGTAATGCAAAACTGGAGGTCCTTTGAAGCGGCGAGATGATTTGTATTCTACCGTGTTGAAGCATGTAATTCAAGTTGAATAAAAGAAAGATTGGAAAGGTCGTATTTGAAAATTAAATCTGGAAGTTTAGCGCCGTGACGCAGTGTCGATTACATCACCGTCGCTAACACGTCACATTCGTTCTTCGTGCCTGTTGCATGTGTCCTTTATGAAGTCCTTAAGAACAGGAAGTTTCCTGTTTGGAATGATTTTCAATTTTGTTTGAGTGCCTGGCAGGCAGAGAGAGAACAACAAAAAAACAAGCAGTCATAGACTGGTACTTACGAAATCGTCAACTTGACCTCTGACCTTGTCTAATAAAAGCTGTCTCTAGAGAAGGTAGCGACGCAAACCAGAAGTTTCTACGATGATTCTGTACCAAACCATCAAAAATCGTAACGTCGACCGAAACAAAAATCTCCATTTCTCCACGCAATTATTTAATATTATTTTATCAAAGTCACAAAACCGTAATATTCGGCCATCCACCAACAATCTTTACATAATCTGACGGCTTAGCGAGTCAGGCATGTGACGATAACCTTTATTGGGATAAAACATGACTTTTAAACACCATCTTTATCGAAAACACCGTGAGCGCGCACACGCAAAACCTTTACGAGACTCAACGACGCCTCTGCTCGAGCGCGCTGCACCACGTGACGAGCCGTGACGAGGCGAGTGAAATATTTTTTATACAATCTTAAAACGTCTCCAAAACATCCGATTTTTACCAGAATTTCGACAACCCAGTGTTAAGCGTCTTAAGCGATCGCAAAAACCAAAGACAAAATTAAAATCGAACTTAAAACGAACTCGTAACGTCGACCGAAGCAAAAATACTCCATTTCTCCACAGGAATTTACGGAATTATGTTTGACCTCACTGTGACCTTGACCTTTGACCGATTTTGACCAAAATCTAATCAGCGCTAGCCATCAGCCTCCTGAATCACGTGGTGTAATTTGACATTGGTAGCTTCTTCCGTTCTCGAGTTATCGTGCCTACAAACAAACACACAAACACACACACAAACAGAGGACGGAAGTCATCAATATATATATAAATTGTTTCCTGGTCCTGTCTGCGCATGAGCGATCGGGACAAATTCAGAACCAATGTAAAGAGTGTCGGTGCTCGAACACAACCGAACTTCTCTCCATGACTGACGTTAAATGGGTCAGACCCTGCACCAGCAACAGCGACTTTTGCCATCGTCCCGACTTGGGAATCACGCACGGTCTCGATAAACACATCAGGGCGTCCGAAGCGTTTGAGAAGTCTCCAGTGTTGATCCGTCCACTGTGTCAAACGCCTTGGTGACATCGATAGACACGTCCGTCGTTCAGCCGTTTCACCTTGCAGTTGGCGCAGACTCAAAATCATGTCAACTGTCGACCTTGAGGATCTCAAACCACATTGGCTTTCTGGTGACTGCCACATCTTTGTGGAGGATGTGAAGTAGAACTTTTGCCAATATCTTTCCAGCAACTGCGAAGAGTTAAAAAATTTCCTCAAGAATTTCCACAAGCAGATCTGTCCCCTTTGCATTTGCAATTTGAGCACCCTTGAACTGTTGTGGCCGTTCACCTGCTCTCCAACAAGCTTGGTAGGTAGAACTCCACGATTTGTTTTGTCGAACTTGTCGAACTCCTACATGATTTGTAGAACTCCAAACACCTCCTTCAAAGCATTGCCACCATAAAAGTACTTCTGCATATCTTCATCATTTTCATCAAGACGGTCTCCATTGTTCTTTCTTGGATAACCCAAAGTTTCAGCTGAAGAATGTGAAATGGAGTCAGAAAGATTTTCCTGTTGATTATTGACGTCGTAACGTTGCTCGACGTACCGCAAGCTTTGCTCCAGTTTTTATTTTTATTTTTTTATCAATGTTAACATCGGCAAGCTTGCCGACATCCAACCTCGTTGGTGCTTTTGATCCTCGTTATTTTCTTTTGATACACAATCGAGGCTCGTGGAAGAGCTCGTATCGGAAGGTTTGTTTGCAGTAGAGGGCTGACAGGATGGTCTAGACTCTGGAGGTAGGATGGTCTAGACTCGAGAGTGTAGACTTGGTAGGTAGATACACTCACCTCGAACTTGTCGAACCTGAGTTTGAATCTCGACCCAGCTACAAACTGTCAACCTGGTGCTTCACAGGCACGATGATTTATCAAGGTGTGTGTGCCGTCCCTGGACCTCCCGGCTGCCGGTATGAGTTGGTGTAAGTTAAAGATCATACGGTGTCCTGCACGGAGTAGGCAAGCCATCACCGGCACCCTGAACAAATTACAAATTCTTGCTCGAACGGTTTAAATGAAACGTCTCGGCCTGGCCAGTGGATTTGTGAAAGGATTGTGGGAATGATCGTGGCGGTTAAAGAAGAAAGATCCTTGTTTGATGTGGATTTATGTTTAATTTGGAAAGTTACAAACGGTACTCATTACATTGTCATCCATAGGACACCTTGCACCTCTCAGGACCCAAAAAGGTTTGAAGTGTAATAGCGAACGCAGTGAGCTGCATACTTAACGCATGCACGTGAGAGAATAGGAAACAACAACAACAACACAATACCCCTGGCTATTTGTAATCCGTGACATTAGCTATGACCTTTTGATTCCGGTTGTTGTTAAACGCTGTGCGGTGTATAAACACCATTGGGTTTTATTTCTATCTTGTGAATATTACTTAACGCGTGCACATGAGAGAATCAGAAACAACAAAAACAACACAATGCCCTGCCAATTGTGAATCCGTGTCGTTGGCTCTGACCCTTTTTCTTCCGTTTTTGTTTTGTTTCCGGGGTTTTTTTTTGTTTCCGGTTTTTGTCACGGGGAATGATGCGTCCCTGGAGATCATTGCATCGCCGGAGACATGAAAGACCCAAATAATATCAGACATGGTGTATATTCCCTCCACTGATTTTAATAAAGATATCTCCTGCATCATCAAAAAATAATTTTTAATCGTGATTTACATTATTTGATCGCTGATCCCGAATCCAGGCCGAAGTAACCGGAAATTGCGTTTACAGTTGTGAACCAGTTATAGGTAAAGTCAGAAGCGAATTTAAGAAGAATTCTACGTTCACTTCTAGTATTTATTTTTTTTTTAGATGAGATCCTGTTCTATGCGGTGTCGTTGTTGTTGTGAAGGTAATGTTGAGGTAATATTTATTTTTTTTAGATGAGATCCTGTTCTATGTGGTGTCGTTGTTGTTGTGAAGGTAATGTTGAGGTAATATTAATTTTTTTAGATGAGATCCTGTTCTATGTGGTGTAGTTGTTGTTGTGAAGGTAATGTTGAGGTAATATTTATTTTTGCAGATGAGATCCTGTTCTCGGCGGTGTAGTTGTTGTTGTGAAGGTAATGTTGAGGTAATATTTATTTTTGCAGATGAGATCCTGTTCTCGGCGGTGTAGTTGTTGTTGTGAAGGTAATGTTGAGGTAATATTTATTTTTTCAGATGAGATCCTGTTCTAGGTGGTGTAGTTGTTGTTGTGAAGGTAATGTTGAGGTAATATTAATTTTTTTAGATCAGATCCTGTTCTTTGTGGTGTAGTTGTTGTTGTGAAGGTAATGTTGAGGTAATATTTATTTTTTTAGATGAGATCCTGTTCTATGTGGTGTAGTTGTTGTGAAGGTAATGTTGAGGTAATATTTATTTTTGCAGATGAGATCCTGTTCTCGGCGGTGTAGTTGTTGTTGTGAAGGTAATGTTGAGGTAATATTTATTTTTTCAGATGAGATCCTGTTCTAGGTGGTGTAGTTGTTGTTGTGAAGGTAATGTTAAGGTAATATTTATTTTTTTAGATGAGATCCTGTTCTAGGTGGTGTAGTTGTTGTTGTGAAGGTAATGTTGAGGTAATATTTATTTTTTCAGATGAGATCCTGTTCTCGGCGGTGTACTTGTTGTTGTGAAGGTAATGTTGAGGTAATATTTATTTTTTCAGATGAGATCCTGTTCTAGGTGGTGTAGTTGTTGTTGTGAAGGTAATGTTGAGGTAATATTAATTTTTTTAGATGAGATCCTGTTCTAGGCAGTGGTTGTTGTTGTGAAGGTAATGTTGAGGTAATGTTAATTTTTTTAGATGAGATCCTGTTCTATGTGGTGTAGTTGTTGTTGTGAAGGTAATGTTGAGGTAATATTTATTTTTTTAGATGAGATCCTGTTCTCGGCGGTGTTGTTGTTGTTGTTGTGAAGGTAATGTTGAGGTAATATTTATTTTTTTAGATGAGATCCTGTTCTTGGCGGTGTAGTTGTTGTTGTTGTGAAGGTAATGTTGAGGTAATATTTATTTTTTTCATTGCAAAAAGACGGTTTAATTTGATATATTTAAGAAGCGAATGTAAGAAGAATTCTGCGTTCGCTTCTCGGCTTTGCCTATTCCATATTAAATCATGAGAGAACGTAAGTACATAGTCCAGCAAATCCCCCGTACATGGGTCACACCTCCTTCCGAAGGCCTGAACAACGAACCGCATCGCAGCGTCTTGTTCCTGCCGAACACGAACGACGCGGCCATTTTCAAACAACGACGTTTCCGCTTCTCGAATCGATGACGTCATGGGAAAGTGGTCTTGGTTGATAAACCCTGAATGGAGTTTTTTTGTTTTTTCTAACCACGACCGAAAGTAAGATAATTTAATTTAAAACGTGAACAAGTTTAAACGACTCGAACAGAAACCAAAACATCTAGCCGGAAACAGGAAATCATCCGCCATTACTGATCCATTGCGTTCATTGCTCATCGGCAGTTACTGTTTTCCTTGCATGATATAAATATTTTTTCAAAAGATATCGATGGAGCACTTGCGATCTTCAATAATACTTCATCCAGAGAAATATTTTGGTAAACGCGGCTCATTACACCGATTAATAACATGAACGACTGCTTCACCGCCCCAATGGGTTGAGATCGCGTGAAGTAACCGGACAAGGTGTGGAGATGGATGAGTCGAACACAAGGCTGAAGAGAGGCCGAGGGGGTTTAAAAGGAACACCGTATCCAAGTAACACAACCAACAACAACCACCACTGGTACAAGTATCCATCCCACCACCAAACCAGCATGAAAATCACATCCTCCACATCACTACATTTCCCGCCTTTTGAATATAATCACCCAAGATAAACATATACTTATACTGATGGACATACATACATATTTTTAAATATATACATTATACATACACAATACTTATGGACAAACATATATATACATTTATATGCACATACTTATGGACATATATATATATATATATATATATATATATATATATATATATATATATATATATATATATATATATATATATATATATATATATATATACACACATACTTATGGACATATATACACACATACTTATGGACACACATATATATATATATATATATATATATATATATATATATATATATATATATATATATATATATATATATATATATATATATATATATATATATATTGTTGTGGTTGACGAAATTCACAAACCACCATTCAGGTCCCTTAGGTGAGATATCTCTGTAAGTATATGTGTAGTTAGGCCCAAACCCGTTGTTTCGAGGGAATAAATGTCATTCAGTCGGGCTGCGACTCTTCAGGATAGACGTTTTTCTTTTACTATCTTTATTTTGGACCAGCCGCCATTACTACCACCACCAACCACGTCTCAACAGCCATCACAACAACAACCACCAACCACAATGCCGCTTCACAACAACAACCACCAACCACAACGCCGCTTCACAACAACAACCACCAACCACAACGCCGCTTCACAACAACAACCACCAACCACAACGCCGCTTCACAACAACAGCCACGACCTTTACCGTCACAACTCGCCACCATCGCATCACCGTCATTCCCACGCCACTTGTGGGCGCCGATGCTGGACTCGTGCAGGGCGCGCACCGAGCAGCGTGTTCAGAAACATCACAGACTTTCCGAGAAAAACGGATCAAAAACGACTCACGCCCACTTCTGTTCCGTCCTATCGGCGAGCTGGGGCGATTTGGCCCCGCCTCCAGGGCGTTGGAGTGAGGACGCTATATGCAAATTCATGGATCAAAAAGCATTCACGCCCACTTTTCCTCGGTCCAATGGGGAGCCAGTTAGAGAGGTGAAGGGTCGGAGGCAGAGGGTCAAAGGTGGGGGAGCGAAGCCACGGGGCTTATATAAACGGCTGCGTTCGTCAGTCAAGAGAGTTGAGTAAGAGTTCAGTGGGCAGTTGTGAGTTCGGAGGGGAGAAGTCAAGAGTGAAGAGTTGGGACGAGCCAAGAGAGGAGACGGAGAGGGCGATTAGATGGAGCTGTGGAGAGGTGGCGGCGGCGAAGGCGGACGAGGGGGTGCTCGCGTCGGTGCCGGGAGCTGCAGAGGGAGAGGCCAGCAACGCGACCGAGGTCGAGGAGGAGACGCTCATCGTGGGACCTGAGACAGGGTGATATCTGCCATCCCCCGAGCATCAACAACCCCCTCCTGTTTCCCCCCGCGCTGAGATAGTGCGACAAGGGGGCCCCTTTCCCACCCCCTACCAGACACTGTCCGCGAGGCCCGCGGAGTTGAGGCGCCACCGCCGCTCCGCGTCTCATCATCAGACGGGTAGGCCCGACACGGTCTCGGCCCCAGGCCCGCCTACCCCCCTCATCCTTGAGGGTGGCTCTTTTCTTTTGCTTTGGGAATATGTGTTGTCGGCGCCGTCTGTGAAGTAAAATTGTATAAGTGTTGCCGTGTGCTCGGTAGTCGGATAGCTCTGCATTGTGTTTCTCTTTTATATTTGCTTTTTGTGTGATATTGTGTTTCTTCTTCTTTTACATGTGCTTTTGGTGGAATTGTATATGTGTGCTTTCCGTTCATCGCGAAATAAATGTGAGTTATGTTGAACTGTTTTCCCGCTTCGCTTCGTCTTTTCTTTCATTGAATCTCCATCTTGCTTCACGTAAAGGGTTGGTCGTGGGCTAAAACGCCCGATAATTAATCGAACCGTCGAGGCCGACGAATAACACCGCTCGGTTATCCCGATAGTACGGAACGGGTCGCTTAAAGTGGCCCGTGTCCGAAGTCGACCTGCGGCGAGGTGCGATCGCCCGGTCTACCCTCCGTGTGGGTACTTAGGTAGGTCGAATTTGGCGAGCAACCCTATCCCACGCGGGGGCCGATTGGCACGATCGTGGTGAGACCGAAAGGTCCACCCGTGACTAGTTCCCGGCGTTAGTCCGAGAGGGTCACGACTGGATTGTCCGTCCGGTGGGCGACGTGCCGCGATTCGAGTTACGTGGCCGTCCGCACGCCGGCGGGCGCGAATCCGCAACACTGGTGTCAGGTCGTGCGATATAAACCCATCGCCCTCCTCGCGGCACTGGTATCGGAGAACGGGAAAACGGGCTCTCCTGTCTCCAATTAAATTCACGGGAATCGGTCCTGGGGTGAGAGGAGCGACCCCCGATTCCCTCCAAATTACGAGCGAGCGAAATTAACCCTTCACGAGAAGCAAGATGGCGTCTCAAGGCGAGCGGGAGCCGGGGGTATTAGAAATGGATGTAGAATGTGTAGAATCCATGGCTCAGGATGAAATCCCCGTGCAGGAAATGTTGGTTGTACAGGAAAACGAACTCGCCCAACTGAACCCAGAGCCCGAAATGGGTGCGGCAGCGGCCGCGGTGTATGACACCTCCCCCCCCCCTCTCCACCAAAACCCTTCCCCAACCCCTGCCGAAACGGCTCACGCAAGCGCACCCGACATGGCCCAGCTATTCACCATGCTGGCAAAAATGAAGGCGGATATGAAAAACGAAATGAAAGGCATGAACGAGAGGATGGATGCGAATACACAAAGGATGGATGCGTATACACAAAAGATGGAAACGAATGCGCATGAAATTATAAACAAAATGAAAGGCATGAACGAAAAGATGGATACAAACGCAAATGAAATTATAAACGAAATGAAAGGCATGAACAAGCAAATGAAGGAAGAAACGAAAAAGCTCCGGGGTGAGACGCAGAACACGGGCCGATGCCTGCAGGCGGGCATGAAGGCCATCAGCAGGGAGCTTAAAATGGCGACTCCACGTGAAGGAGCGAACGAGCTGGGAGGGGGTGCAACGGTGACCGAAAGGGAAAAATTAAATGGGGAGACCAAAACGTGCGAGACGAGACACGAGGTGACGACAAAGGAAATAAAAATAGTTGAGACAAGGGAGGTGAAGGGTGAAGAGGTGACTGAGTTGGCAGAGACACGGGAGATGGGAACGATAGAGGGAAGACTGCACGATGAAGACGGGGTAAGTGACACACACACACACACACGGAGGTAGTGGAGGATAATGGGGGTGAGCTCGCGGAGCGTGTAGGGACCCAGTGCGAGCAGCTGGATGGCCTCCTCCAGGAACGAGGGGAGGGAGTATGCCCCCTTGAGGCGAGTCACGAGCAGGTGAGTTCGGTCGTGCTTTGCGAGGTTGAGGGGACGAGTGCTGTGGACAGGTGCACGGAGAGCTTGGGGGTATAGAGGCCCCGGAGACCCTTGTGGGGACACGAATCCCCAGTGTGGTTGTCCCTGTGTGTGTGGTGCAAGGCGTGAGTGCGTCCCCGTGTGTGGAAGCGACCCCGTGTGTGAGTTGGTGTGGTGGCGATGGTGCCAGAGTACGTGCTTCCCAGCACGCCGTGTGTGGATGAGGCGCCGTGTGTGGATGAGGCACCGTGTGTGGAAGAGGCCGTGTGTGTGGATGAAACGGCCAGTGTGGATGAAACACCGCGGTTGAGTGCCCCCGCGTGTGTAAGTGAGGGACGGTGTGTGGATGAAACACCGCGGTTGAGTGCCCCCGCGTGTGTGAGTGAGGCACGAGTGAGTGGAAGGCCGCGAGTGAATGGAGCACCACGTGTGAGTGGTATGGTTTATGCAAGGGAGACCGTGTGTGTGAGAAAGCGGTATGAGAGGGAGATGTCGGTTGGCATGCGGGAGCACGCAGCCGCGTCTCCCGGTGTGAATGTAATGGAATGGAGTGTGAGCGTCGTAACACGCAGGTGTGCGTGTGTTGAATGGTGACGACGACGGCGACATGTGAGGAAAGAAAGCCGAGTAGCGGCTGTAGTTGTTTCGGGGACCGTGCCGGGTTCACCCAGCAGTGAGCACGAGGCCCGTGCTGTGCAACGCACGAGGCCCCCACGTGCTCGCTTGCGAGAGTGAAGTCCCGGTCCGGAAACGCACGCGGTGGATTTGCCGATCCCGCGGACGGACAAAGTTTAGGCAGGATTACGGATTTGGACCGGACGGGTTCTCCACGCGATCGTGTGTGTTAAGCTCCAACGGGCAAAGCACATGTGTTCGCGTGGGGAACCCCTCGAGACGTGGGGCTTGTGTTTTTTTTATGCGCACGGTGACGCCATGGCTGCACGTGGGGTTGGAATCCGGCAGGAGGGGTATCCCTGCCGGATGGTACCGTCCAAGGAGGGACGAGGTACACGTGCAGCTGCATGACGTCACGGGCAGGTGCAAAGTGCGCGAGCTGTGAGTTTCCGCGCTGGTGATGCGCATGAAAAAAAAAAAAAAAACAGTAAGCCTCACTTTCGGGTGCACAGGATTCCTGGGCAAGGGGTGGAAGACCCCCTTGACCAGGGCACAGGATGGAAACTAGTTAGGGGGAAGGGTTAGCTTAGCTAGACCGACTTCATGGGGCAGGGGTAAGTCCTCATGGAGTCCGTGGAATGGATTAGTTCGAGGGATTGTAGCCAGATTTAGGTTGGGAAATAAAATGATTTTTTTGAGTTAGAAGACAGTGACAGACAGTGAATGTGTAGTGGGGACGTAGTTTAGCTACGTAGAGTTAAAAGGAACGTGCTGTAGTTTAAGGGACGACGTGGGAGCACGAGTTAGTAAGGGGATGTAGTTAGGAGGATGGCAGAGTTCAGCGGTGAGTGTGTTGAAGAGTTGTTGGTGAGTGAAGTGGAAGCATGTGCTTGGTGAGTGAGTGAGGCCAGCGGGTCTGTGTGTATGGAGCGAATGGGGAATGCATGGTGCGATGAGTGATTGGGGGGAGGAGTGACTCCCGCCCAAGGGACCCCGGGGTCAGTGTAGAGTGAGTTAGGGGGTTAGTCAAATTAACAAATATGGAAGTCGTTTTGCTGTTGGTGTGAATGTAGGCTCGAAACCCGTTTGGAGGGGTGCAGGAGCCCTGTTGACGGGCTGGGAGCGTGGCTGCGAAAAGTGAGTATCGCTGAGTGGGTACCCCGGGCACCAGGCTAGTCGGCCGTGGTAGGCCAAGGGCCCATGGGGGGCCGGGATAGCGTAGTGGGCACGGGTGCGCCTGCTTGGTGCGGGGGCCCGGGGCGCCATTAGCCGCGTGGGCAGTGTTGTGGGCACGGGTGACCCTCGGAAAGGGGCCTGGGAAGCCAGCCTGCCACGTGTGCGTTTCAGGGGAGGTGCCATGGGGGGCACTCCCCGGTGTTAGGGAGCTGGTAGGCTCGGAGGCAGTGTAGTGCCCGGGGGTGCCATCGTCGGAGATTCGGCAGAGGGTCGTGCCTGCCAAAGGGAGCCACGTGTCCCAGCCATGAGACCGTGTGAGGGCACGGAGAGAAAATTGGGGGGGCGAGGCCCGAAATTGTGAGGACACCAACACAGGCGACGGGAATCTGGGTTGTTAGAACCAATAGTTTAAGCGAGAGGCACTTGTTGAAAGCCCCGGGGTAGTTTAACAGTTAAATGGTTAGGGTAGATTAGGAGATGTACCCCTCCGCACCATCCATCCCCTCGCTCTCGTTGTGGGCCGCTGGACCCACTTTGTGTTATAGATCGCTGAACTCTGGGGAGGCCATCCTGAGGCTTCGTTGGGCCTCGGCACAGGACGCCAGCTCTCCCTTGTTCCCCTCCGGGAAGGGAACGTAGGGGTTGGGAGTAGGCTAGGTGACAGGATAGGTTAGCCGAACAAGGACAGTACAGGGGGTTAGGGGACGATTTATAGTGGGGAAGTAAAAAAATAAAAAAAATTAATAATAAAAAAAATAAGTTGGGGCTAAATTGGAGTTTGACAAATTAAGGGAGTGGGTATAGACAAT
>NC_140973.1:81056467-81166467 GCF_056783735.1 Eptatretus burgeri
CAGGAGTACGTTGGTATCGCGATTGAAGACGCGTGACCCGAGGCCTGTGCCGAGCCGGCCGACGTTATAGACTCCCGGAGATGGTGGTGGCGAGGGTGGCACCAGGGACCGGGTCAGATTCCCGCCACCCCGGATCCGCAACAATATATGCACACACATACTTATGGACAAACATGTATATATATATACATATATATATATATATATATATATATATATATATATATACATATATATATATATATATATATATATATATATATATATATATATATATATATATATATATATATATATATATATATACGAGGTGTGTTCAAAAAGTATCCAACCTTAATTTTTCGTGCGTAAACAAATGAAGCAAGGGAGGCCTGGTTTTGTGCACGTATGTCGGCGATCTTAATCCGTATGCGTTAATATTTTCCCGCCTGCAGAAGCTGCCAGTCGCCGACAGACCCCCGATGAGTGAGGAAGTGTAAGTGAGCGCCGTCGGATTTTCATTTTTGACAAAATGATGGAAAAACTTGAACAACGCTACTGCATCAAATTTTGTGTAAAGCTTGGCGATTCCCAAGTGGAAACGATCCGCAAGATTCAACAGGCCTTGGGGAACGAAGCAATGGACACCACACAGATAAAAGAGTGGTACAACCGCTTCAAAGATGGTCGCACATCAGTGAAAAGTGAAGCACGTTCTGGTAGGCCCTCAACATCCAGAAATGAGATCGTCATTGACCAAGTGAGGACCCTGCTGATGCAGGATCGTCAAATCACGATCAGAGAACGTGCAGACGAGGCGGGCGTCAGCATTGGATCCGTTCATTCCATTGTGACTGAGGATTTGGGCTTCAGGAGAATCTCAGCGAAGTTCGTGCCAAAGCTGCAAACGATCGAGCAGAAGCAACTCCGTTTGGAGATCGCACAGGACATGCTGGAGACTGTGAACAGCGATCCCAACTTCTTCAACACAGTGATCACTGGCGATGAGACCACAGTGATCCGTCATTTTGTCAAAAACGAAAATCCGACGGCACTCACTTACACTTCCTCACTCATCGGCGGTCTGTCGGCGACTGGCAGCTTCTGCAGGCGGGAAAATATTCACGCATACCCATTAGGATCGCCACCATACGTGCACCAAACCACGCCTTCCCAGCTTCATTTGTTTACGCACGAAAAATTAACGTTGGATACTTTTTGAACACACCTCGTGTGTATATGTATATGTATATGTATATGTATATGTATATATATATATATATATATATATATATATATATATATATATATATATATATATATATATATATATATATTGTTACGAATTTGGAATTCAATTGCACACAACATACAGGTTCCCTGAGTCAGTTATGTCGATAAGTGCATGTTCCCGAGATAGCTCACCTTCCATTGTTTAAATGTTTTGAAATCGATTTGATGCGTTGCGGATCGATTTAATAGTTAGGGAGCAAACAATGGAGACGTCCCTCCCCCTCTTCTGCAAAGAGGAAGAAGAACCCTGCCATCCCGTGACGTCAACAGCTCCCTCCCACCCGTGGTTGAGTGGGGGGTGGATCACGAGGGCATGAGTCATGCCGGGTGTGGGGGAGGGGGTGCAAAGGATAAAGAGGACATCTTTTCTTTGTTTGAAAAGAGTCCCGTGGGAGTCCCATGATCGGGCCGAGTTCGTGGTTAGAGTCTCGGGGGAGTCCCGTGGTAGAAAGGGTTCGTAAAGAGTTCGTGAAAGTTCCGTGTAAAGAGTTCGTGTGCTGAGTCCCGTGGGAGGAGTAAGCTTTTTCCTTCGGCAGTTGGGGAAGTGAGGAGGAAGCCAGAAGCCAAGGAGCTGCGTGGAAGTCCGGGCGTTGCGAAGGAGACGCAAGCTGGAGGAGCAGCCTTGCCTGCTGTGTCGCGCAAACCGCGCGTTCGTGTGGAGAGAGCCGGAGAGAGCTCGCCTGCCACACGGAAGGCCCGAGCTCGACCGCGGCTTCACTAGCTGCTGTGGGGACGGGACGTCGCGGGTCGCCCAAGCCAGACACCACGAGGGTGCAGGTAACCTGCAACGGTCTTGTGGGACTTGTTCGGTCTGCCAAGTCCCATGCCATAAAGACCCAAGAGGTCCAGTCTGACCCCATTGCCTTTGATGGGATCTTTTTCCTGCTTTTCTTTCGAATGAATGTTGTGGCGCCGAGTCCCCTAAGTAAAACTGCGTAAGTGACTGTACATTAATAATTGCTTATAGACGGTTGTAGCGCTTTGTCTTGCCCGCGTGCCGTGCCGCATTCATTGCTTGTTCTGTATACGTGCATGTTGGTGTTTTTCAATGACTGCATGATTGTTCCTGTATACGTACAGTAAATAAATATGCTGGTTTAAATGTTAACCCATTCGTCGTGTCCTCTTTCCCTTATTGGAACGCCATCTTGCATTGTGGAATGTTAGTTGGGTTTTAAATACCCGATCAATAGAATTGGGTCCGGTGAGGTCGGGCGATAATACCCGCTCGGTTATCCCAGAACGGAACGGAGCACTTAAGCGGTTCATGTCCAAGCAGGCTTTCGCCGAGGTACGGTCCCTCGGTAGGTTACCCGCGCGGGTACTTAGGTATATCGATATTCGGCGATTGACCCTATTTCACGCGGGTAGAATACGGACTGGGCCGTGGTGGGATTAAAAACCCACCCGTGACTGGTTTCTGGCGTTGTTCCAGAAAGTCACGACTGGATTGTCCGTTCGGTGGGTGAAGCGACCACTATTGGTTAGACGAGGTCGTTCGCACGCTGGTGGGTCAGAATTCTACAACAATATGTTGTTCGTCTTTCGGCTGCTCCCGTTAGTGGTCGCCACAGCGGATCATCCGTTATGATCCGCATACTGATTTGGCCGAGGTTTTATGCCGGATGCCCTTCCTGACGCAACCCTGGTCACCTCTTACGATACAGGGATAAGGATTGGGTTTCGCAATGATTCCGGGCTGCCCTACACCCTCTTGTAGCACGGCCCAGTGCAGAGCTCCCGTCCTCAAGCAATCCTCAACCCAAGCCACCGAGTAGCCGGATTACATGCACACACCACTACGCCCGGTCATATATATATATATATATATATATATATATATATATATATATGTATATATATATATATATATATATATATATATATATATATGTATATTGTTACGAATTTGGAATTCAATTGCACACAACATACAGGTTCCCTTAGTCAGCTATGTCGATAAGTGCATGTTCCCGAGATAGCTCACCTTTCATTGTCTGAATGTTCAGATATCTGTTGGATGCGCTGCGGATCGATTTAATAGTTAGGGAGCGAACAATGGAGACGTCCCTCCCCCTCTTCTGCGAAGTGGAAGAAGAACCCTGCCATCCCGTGATGTCAACAACTCCTTCCCACCCGTGGTTGAGCAGGGGGTGGATCACGAGGACATGAGTCACGCCGGGTGCGGGGGAGGGGGTGGGAAGGATAAAGGGGAGATCCTTTCTTTGTTCGTGTGGGAGTCCCGTGGTAGGGCTGAGTTCGTGGGCTGAGTTTGTGGGAGTCCCGTGTAAAGAGTTCGGGGGAGTCCCATGGCAGAGTTCATGAAGAGTCCCGTTCTGAGTCCCGTGTGCAGAGTTCGTGTGTTGAGAACCGTGGGAGGAGTAAGCTTTTTGCTTCGGAGAGAGCAGTCGTTCAGCGGGTCCTGCTTGGCTTGCTTGGCTTGAGGCCTTCGGAAGCTTTTTGCTTCAGCTGGCTCAGTGAGCTTCGGCTGCTGCTTTGTTTTGGAAGGAACTTGAGCCGGTTGTTCGGCTCGAGCTGCGAGTGGAGGCTTCTTCCTCTTCTTCCTCTTCTTCTCGGTTCGAGGAGCTTTTTGTTCTCCATTTTGTGTCCCGGCTTGGTGCGACGCATCGGCCTCTTCTTGGAGTTGGATCCTTGGGGAAGCGACGAATCGACAGGAAGGATCGGCGCCTCGTCTCACCGGCACGTGTTGAGAAGCGTGGGAGGATTCGCGGGAGCTCGGGAAGGATCGCGGCGATTGGATCCAGCTCGCTCTCGCTGGAGCCCGGGTCCGGACAAGTTGAAGACCACATGAGTTGGAAAGGTTCGAGTCAAGCTCTGAGTTTCAGCTCACCTGTCCTCCGAGCTGGAGCTCGTGATTAAAGGCCTCAGCCACCATTTCGTGTGTGTGTGTGTGTGTGTGTGTGTGTGTGTGTGTGTGTGTGTGTGTGTGTGTGTGTGTGTGTGTGTGTGTGTGTGTGTGCGTGCGTACGTGTGTCTGTGGGCCCGTCTAATAAGTAGGAACTGCTGTTAAGTGTAAATGACTGTACATAATAAGTAGACGGTTGTCGTTCTTTTGTCGTGCTTTTGTTGCTTGTATAATTGCATACGTGTTTTGCCTTATTTAATTGCATACGTGTTTCATTATAATAAATGTCCTTGTGTGAATGTTCACCTGCTCGTTGCGTCCCTTCCCTCATTGCCTGACCATTTCGTGTGTTGGGAGTTAGAAAGCCGTTGGTTTGCCGTAATAGGGGGACATTTGGACCAACGGTTCTCGGCGATTACGCTGCTCGAATCGCGCACGGACAAGCTCGCCTCGGCGGTTTGTTCCGTCCGAGTTCCGTCGAGGGTGGAATACCCGGGTAGTTGATCACGTGGGTATTTAGGTAAATTGAAGATTGGCAATCGACCCTACCCCACGTGATCTGCTGATTGGCTTATTTCGGTTCTTGTACAAGGACCCGTCGCTCGGAGTTATCCGGGCGGCGATCTCTATTCCAGGCGATCGGTCGGGCCGTCTCGACTTGCGGCTCCGTTCAGAGCGGTCGGTTGGCGGCCGACACCCGGCCAGTAACAATTCGTTGTCAGGAGTGCGATTCGGCCCCCTCTGCCTCCATAGCAAAATTCACGGAGTCGGATCAGGGGTATTCGGAGCAAACCCCCCGTGTCCCCAAATTACGAGCGTTATAAATTTTATTTCCAGCACGTAAAATGTTCAGCCAAGGCGAGCAGGGGCAGGAGGGATTAGGAATGGATTTAGAAATGTTAGAATCTATGGCTCAGGACGAAATCACCGTGCAGGACACTCCCATTATGCGCCAGGTATTGTTAATTTTGGTGGCAAAGATGGATGGCATGGGAAGCGAAATGGATGAAAGTGCTTGCAAGATAATAAGCGACATGGAAACAAATATGCAACAAATGAAAAATGGATGGAATGCAAAGCGAAATGAAAAACGAAATGAATGCGAATTTAAAAGAAAACGCAAAGGAAATGAAGGAAGAAATAAAAAACAACATGGATGAGAATATGCAAAAACTGCGGGGTGAGATGCAGCGCATCGAGCGGAATCTCCAGGCTGGGAAAAAGGCAGTGATGGCAGATACGAGGAGCGAAACGCGGGCAGTGGAGCTCATAATGGCGGCGCCACGTGCTGGAGCGAGCGAGCTGAGGGGGAGTGTGGACTGTCGGCCCCGCGGTGGAGGACAAAGTAATACGGGGGACGTGTAAGACGAGACTCGTGCAGGTAACAGAGAAAATGACGGTGACAAAGAGGGAAAAATTAAATGGGGTGATGGAGACGTGTACGGCAAGACACGTGGAGACGACGGAAATAATAAAAGGAATAACAGAGACACGGGAGGTAGAAACGGTAGAGGAGCGACTACACGATAAACACGACTCAAAGGACGAACACGCACACATGGAGGGAGTGAGGGACAATGGGGTTGAGCTTGAGGAATGTGTTGGGACCCGATGCAAGCAGCAGGATAGCCTCCTTCAGGAACGAAGGGAGGAAATGTGCCCCCTTGAGGCGGATCTCGACCAGGTGGGTCCGGTCGTGCCGAACGAGGTAGAGGGGGCGAGTGCTGTTGACAGGTGCACACAAAGCTTGAGGGTATGAAGGCCCCGGGAACCCTTGTGGTGACGCAAATCCCCAGCGTGGTCGTCCCGGTGTGTGTGGTTACGAGTGTGGCGAAATGCGTGCTGGAAAGCACGCATTGTGTGAGTAGTATGGTGTGTGTGTGAGAGAGACAGCGTGTGTGAGGTCGCTGTACGTGAGGGAGATGACAGTCTGTATGCGGGAGAACGCAACCGCATCCCCGTGTCCGAGTGCCATGGTGGAGTGTGTGAGCGTCGTGGCACGCAGCAGGGTGTGCGTTGAACGGTGACGACGACGGGACCAGATGAAGGACAAGGGCCGGGTAGCGGCTGTAGCTGTTTTATGTACCGTTCCGGGTTTGCACAGCAGCGAGCGCAGGGTCCGTGCTGTGCTACGCACAAGGCCGCCACGTGTGCGGCTGCGCAGGTGAAACCCGGTCCGGAAACGCCAGCGGTGGATGTTAGCCGATCCTGCTGACGGACAGAAGCGAGGCTGGATTCAGAATTTACACCGGATGGGTTCTCCACGCGAGCGTGTTTGTGAAGCTCCGACGAGCAGAGCACATGTGTTCGCGTGGGGAACCCTGCCTGGTGTTGGCGCAGTGGTAAGGGCAGTGGCTTGGGACCCAAGAGGTCCTGAGTCCAAGCCCCGTTGGGACACTGAATTAATATATGTATGTATATGTATATATATATATATATATATATATATATATATATATATATATATATATATATATAATGTGTGTATATATATATATAATGTGTGTATATATATATATATATATATATATATATATATATATATATATATAAGTATATATATATAAATATATATATATATATATAAGTATATATATATAAATATATATATATATATATATATATATATATATATATATATATATATAAATATATATATAAACCAAGTCGAAAACACCTGCCATCTCAGCCTGCCATCCTTCCGAGGTCGGCGAAATGAGCACCAGTTGTACTGGGCCCGGTGTATGCCCCGGTTAGAATAGGTGTACCATATCCCTGTGTGTCGTAAGAGGCGACCAGGGTTGCGTCAGGAAGGGCATCCGGCGTAAAAACCTATGCCAAATCATTATGCGGACAACAAAACGAATTTCCATACCGGATCGGTCGAGGCCCGGGTTACCAACGACCGCCACCGGTACCGGTGGTCAGCAGGGTACCAGTGGAAATTGTGCTACTGCTGGGCGAAGGAGGAGAAGGAGACGGGGAAGGCGAGTCCGGAGGCAGTGGGAGAGGGGGAAGGGTAGAAGTGTGGAGGTGAGAGTTGGAACTCTGAATGTTGGGACGATGACTGGCAAAGGGCGAGAGTTGGCTGATATGATGGAGAGAAGAAAGGTGGACATACTGTGTGTACAAGAGACCAAGTGGATGGGGAGTAAGGCGAGGAGCATTGGAGGTGGTTTCAAACTGTTCTACCATGGTGTGGATGGGAGGAGAAATGGTGTCGGGATAATCCTGAAGGAAGATCATGTCAAGAGGGTATTGGAGGTGAGGAGGGTGTCTGACCGAGTGATGAGTGTGAAGTTGGAAATTGAAGGGGTGATGATGAATGTCATCAGTGCATATGCCCCACATATGGGGTGTGAGATGGAATATAAAGAAGATTTCTGGAGTGAGTTAGATGAAGTGGTGGAGAATGTATCCAAGGATGAAAGAGTGGTGATTGGAGCAGATTTCAATGGACATGTTGGGGAAGGGAATAAAGAGGATGAGGAGGTGATGGGGAGGTACGGTCTCAACAAGAGAAATGTGGAAGGGCAAATGGTGGTAGAGTTTGCAAAAGAATGGAAATGGCAGTGGTAAACACGTATTTCAAGAAGAAGGAGGAACACAGGGTGACATACAAGAGTGGAGGAAAGTTCACACAGGTGGATTACATCTTAAGTAGGAGATGCAACCTGAAAGAGATTAGTGACTGTAAGGTTGTGGCAGGGGAGAGTGTAGCTCGACAGCATCGATTGGTGGTCTGTAGGATGACTTTAGAGGTGAGGTTGAGGAAGAGAGTGAGGGCTGAACCAAGGACCAGATGGTGGAAGCTGAAGGAGGAAGACTGTTGCGTGAAATTTAGGGAGGAGGTGAGACAAGCGTTGGATGGTGGTAAAGATGGGTGGGATGATTGGGCAACGACAGCAGAAGTTGTGAGGGAGATTGCTCGGAAGGTACTTGGTGTGACATCTGGACAGAGGAAGGAAGATAAGGAGACTTGGTGGTGGAATGAGGAAGTACAGGAAAGTATAAGGAAGAAGGGGTTGGCGAAAAAGAAGTGGGATAGTCAGAGAGATGAAGAAAGTCGGCAGGTGTATAAGGAGTGGCGTCGAAAAGCAAAAAGAGAGGTGGCTAAGGCCAAGGAAAAGGCATATGACGAGCTGTATGAGAAGTTGGATACAAAAGAAGGGGAAAAGGATTTATACCGATTGGCAAGACAGAGGGACCGAGCTGGGAAGGATGTGCTGCAGGTTAGGGTGATAAAGGACGCAAGTGGGAATGTGCTGACGAGCGAGGAGAGTGTGTTGAGAAGGTGGAGGGAGTACTTTGAGGAGCTGATGAATGAAGAAAATGAGAGAGAGAGAAGGTTGGAAGAGGTGGAGATAGTGAATCTGGAAGTGGGGTGGATCAGTAAGGATGAAGTGAGGACTGCTATGAAGAAGATGAAAAGTGGAAAGGCAGTTGGCCCAGATGGTATACCAGTGGAGGCATGGAAGTGCTTAGGAGAGATGGCAGTGGGGTTGTTAACTAGATTGTTTAATAAAGTCTTGGAAAGTGAGAGGATGCCGGAGGAGTGGAGATTAAGTGTACTGGTCCCGATTTTCAAGAATAAGGGTGATGTGCAGAGCTGTGGAAATTACAGAGGGATAAAGTTGTTAAGCCACACCATGAAGTTGTGGGAAAGAGTAGTGGAAGCTCGGTTGAGAGGAGAGGTGATGATCTGTGAGCAGCAATATGGGTTTATGCCAGGAAAGAGCACCACTGATGCGATGTTTGCTTTGAGAATGTTGATGGAGAAGTATAGGGAAGGCCAGAAAGAGTTACATTGTGTGTTTGTGGATTTAGAGAAAGCTTATGATAGGGTGCCAAGAGAGGAGTTGTGGTATTGTATGAGGAAGTCGGGAGTGTTGGAGAAGTATGTGAGGATCGTGCAGGATATGTATGAGGACAGTGTGACAGCGGTGAGGTGTGCGGTAGGAATGACGGACCGGTTTAAGGTTAAAGTGGGATTGCACCAAGGATCGACTCTGAGCCCTTTCCTGTTTGCAATGGTGATGGACAGGTTGACGGACGAGATCAGACTGGAGTCTCCATGGACCATGATGTTCGCGGATGACATCATGATCTGTAGGGAGAGTAGGGAGCAGGCTGAATCGAGCCTTGAGAGGTGGAGGTACGCACTGGAGAGAAGGGGAATGTTAGTCAGTAGGAGTAAGACGGAGTACATGTGCGTAAATGAGAGGGAGGGTGGTGGTATGGTGCAGTTGCAAGGAGTTGAGGTGGGGAAGGTGGATTGGTTTAAATACTTGGGATCAACTGTCCAAAGTAATGGAGAGTGTGGGAGAGAAGTGAAAAAGAGAGTGCAGGCAGGATGGAGTGGGTGGAGAAGAGTTGCAGGAGTGATTTGTGACAGAAGGGTAGCTGCAAGAGTGAAGGGGAAAGTATACAAGACGGTAGTGAGACCAGCTATGTTGTATGGTTTGGAGGCGGTGGCGCTAACAAAAGACAGGAAGCAGAGCTGGAGGTGGCAGAGTTAAAGATGCTGCGATTCTCGTTGGGAGTGACGAGGATGGATAGGATAAGAAATGAGTATATTAGAGGGACAGCGCTGGTAGGACGGTTTGGAGACAAAGTGAGAGAGGCGAGATTGAGATGGTTTGGACATGTGCACAGGAGGGAAACAGAGTATATCGGGAGAAGGATGTTGAAGATGGAGCCGCCAGGCAGGAGGAGAAGAGGAAGACCAAAGAAGAGGTTCATGGATGCGGTGAGGGCGGACATGCGGGTGGTTGGAGTGTCAATGGAAGATGTGGAGGATAGAGCGAAATGGAGACAGTTGGTCCGCTGTGGCGACCCCTAACGGGAGCAAGCCGAAAGAGGAAGAAGAAGAAGAGGGTTCTCCACGCGAGCGTGTTTGTGAAGCTCCGACGAGCAGAGCACATGTGTTCGCGTGGGGAACCCCTCGAAACGCGGGGCTTGCTTTGAGATGCGCAGAGTGACGTCATGGCTGCACGTGTGTTTGGAATCCGGCAGAAGGGAATTCCTGCCGGACGGTACCATCCAAGAGGAACGAGGTGCGCGGGGCGCAAGCAGCTGCCATGACGTCATGGAAAAATAGCGCGGTTGTGAACTGCCGCGCTTGTGGTGCGCATTATGAAAAAAAAGAGTTGAGAAAAGCAAGCCTCGCTTCGGGTGAGCAGGATTCCCAGGCAAGGGGTGGAAGACCCCCTTGTTGGGGGCACAGGAAGTACTAGTTAGGAGGATGGGTTAGAGTTGGTTAGACCGGCTTCATGGGGACATTGGTTGTACCTCATGGAGCCCGTGGAATGGATTAGTTAGAGGGATTTTAGTTCAGATTTAGGAAATGGAATTTTTGCATTTTTAGAGACACGGACAGACTGGAAATGTGTAGTGGAGACGTAGCTTAGCTTCGTAGAGTAAATGGAATGTGCATGAGTTTTAAGGGATGACGAGGGAGCACGAGTTAGTCAGGGGATTTAGTTCGAAGGATGGCAGTGTGGAGTGTTGGTGTGAGTTGCGAAATGGAAAGTGTGTGAGGAATGAGTGTAGGACAGTGGGCCCAAGTGTGCGAGTGGAGCGAATGTGGTATGCATGGTGCGAATGACTGGTTGGGGGGGAGGAGTGATTCCCACCCAAGTGACCCCTGGGTCAGTTTAATGTTAGCTCGTGGGTTACTCAAATTTACGAACAGGAGGTCGTTTTGTTGTTGGGGTCGAGAGAAGGCACGAAACCCGTTTGGAGGGGTGCAAGAGTTCATGGACCGGCTGGGAGCGTGGCTGTGGAAAGTTGAGTATTTGTTTAGTGGGCACCCCAGGCACCGGACTAGTCGGCTGTTAGCCGTCTATCCATCTCCATCCATTCCCCTGCACCAAAGACTTTGCTGTGACTTTTGCCTTTCCCCTTTCACAGATCACAAGCCCTGGGCCATGGTTAGTTTGATGTAATGGAGAAGTTAAGATTGTAAATACGTGGAACCCCACCTGCATGTTTGTTTATACGCCGGCAATTTTAGTTAAGTTGTCCGAATGAGTCTGTGAGAGTTTGTTTAGTTAGTTATGCAGCGCATTAGGTTATTTATTTTGGGGACACGAATACACTGAATGTCGCACTCAGGGATCCGAAGGTAAGACGTATTCGGGGAGAACTACACATGATGGTCACACGAAAGTTTGACGACTCGGGACGAGTCTGTAAAAAGGGGAGGGGGTCGTGTTATGGTTGTGGAAATTGGCAATACACCATAAAGGGTCCTCAGGTGAGATATATCGATAAGTTCATGTGTAGTTAGCCCACACCCGTTGTTTCGAGGGAATATGTGTGATTCATTCGGGCTGCGACGCTTTCGTTAGCCGTTTTTCTTTATCTATCGTTATTTTGAGCCACCATTGCCACAAACCTCTACGCAAACAACCGCCACCAACAACGCCCACCACGCTCACTCCACCCCCACAACAATCACCACCATCTTCGCCACTATGCCCGCTTACGAACGCCATCCTCCGCGGACCAAGGTAAGACTGTTTCCGCACCACGGAAACCGTCCAAAAAGGATTGGCAGAACAAAACCACTTGTGAAGCCTGTGGGGTTTTTTCACGCCATTTTTCCCCGTGCTTGGTGTGAAGGGGAGGGGTGGGGCAGCTCGCTCCCGATTGGTAGACGTGCGGTGTGACGCGGACGCGAGTGAGGAACGCCCCTTTTTGGGTGTCTCCCGGAAGGGGGGTGGAGCCCGAAACGGGGCGGAGCGAAGGGCAGAGCCCCGCTCCATAAAGGACGGACACGGGCAGGGCGCGCTCTCTCCTCCTCTTCTCTTCTCTTCTCTTCTTCACCCCTTGGTGAATGCATTCCTTCCTCTTGGATATCTCTTTGGTCCTCCCGTATGCTCTCTCCTCGTGACGGTTGATCCGCAAACCAACTCGCGTTCCCTTCCTCCTCGTTCGTTCCCGCGCTCGTGGCCCGGCGAGGCCTATTGGTGGGAGACGCGGACGGAGGGCGCCGCAGGCGACCTGAGGTGGACCTGCGAGAGTGGACATGGAGAGTGCCGGAGACGGTTCACCGGCCGCAACAAGGGAGGTTCTTCTTTTCTTTGGGCTTTTGTATGTGTGTTTGTGGCGCCAGTCCGACAAGTAAAACTGATTAAGTGCTTGTACATTGCTTTAGTCGGTTATATTACTTTTGCCTCTATTTGCCTGTACATATGTGCATGATTGTTGCTGACTGGAAATACGTGCTTCCGTGTGTCGCACATTAAATGTGCTTGTCCAATTGTTCCCCGTTTCGCTTCGTCCTTTCCTTTGTTGAATCTCCATCTTGCATCATGTAAGGGATTGATAGTGGGTTTAAAACACCCGGTAACTAATCTGAACCGTCAAGGTCGATGATAACGCCACTCGGTTATCCCTGTAGTACAGAACGAGCCGCTTAAGCGGTTCGTGTCCGGAGTCGACCTGTGGTGTGGTACAACCCCTTGGTAGGTTACCTGTGCGAGTACTTAGGTATATCGACTTTCGGCGATTCACCCTATTTCGCGCGGGTAGAATGCGGACTGGGTTGTGGTGAGGTTAAACCCCCACCCGTGACTATCTCCTTGGCGATAGTTCCAGGAGGGTCACGACTGAATTGTCCGTTCCGGTGGGCGACACGTCACGATTTGAGTTACGTGGCCGATCACACGCCGGACGGGCCAAAATTCGTAACAATATATATATATATATTTCTATATATATATATATATATTTCTATATATATATATATATTTCTATATATATATATATTTCTATATATATATATATTTCTATATATATACATTTAGATATATACATATATTTCTATAGATATATACGTATAAGATGTAGTATATATATATATATATATATAAGATGTAGTATATATATATATATATATATATAAGATGTAGTATATATATATATATATATATATATATATATATATATATATATATATATATATATATATATATATATATATACATATATACAGTGGGGAGAACAAGTATTTGATACACTGCCGATTTTGCAGGTTTTCCCACTTACAAAGCACGTAGAGGTCTGTAATTTTTATCATAGGTACACTTCAACTGTGAAAGACGGAATCTAAAACAAAAATCCTGAAAATCACATTGTATGATTTTTTAATAATTAATTTGGATAAAATAAGTATTTGATACATCAGAATAACAGAACTTAATATTTGGTACAGAAACCTTTGTTTGCAATTACAGAGATCAGACGTTTCATATAGTTCTTAACCAGGTTTGCACAGACTGCAGCAGGGATTTTGGCCCACTCCTCCATTCAGATCTTCTCCAGATCCTTCAGGTTTCGGGGCTGTCGCTGGGCAACACAGACTTTCAGCTCCCTCCAAAGATTTTCTATTGGGTTCAGGTCTGGAGACTGGCTAGGCCACTCCAGGACCTTGAGATGCTTCTTACGGAGCCACTCCTTTGTTGCCCTGGCTGTGTATTTCGGGTCATTGTCATGCTGGAAGACCCAGCCACGCCCCATCTTCAATGCTCTTGTTGAGCGAAGGAGGTTGTTGGCCAAGATCTCGTGATACATGGCCCCATCCATTCTCCCCTCAATACGGTGCAGTCGTCCTGTCCCCTTTGCAGAAAAGCATCACCAAAGAATGCTGTTTCCACCTCCATGCTTCACGGTTGGGATGGTGTTCTTGGGGTTGTACTCATCCTTCTTCCTCCAAACACGGCGAGTGGAGTTTAAACGAAAAAGCTCTATTTTGGTCTCATCAGACCACATGACCTTCTCCCATTCCTCCTCTGGATCATCCAGATGGTCATTGGCAAACTTCAGACGGGCCTGGACATGCGCTGGCTTGAGCAGAGGGACCTTGCGTGTGCTGCAGAATTTTAATCCATGACGGCGTAGTGTGTTACTTATGGTTTTCTTTGATACTGTGATCCCAGCTCTCTTCAGGTCATGACGAGGTCCTGCCGTGTAGTTCTGGGCTGATCCCTCACCTTTCTCATGACCATTGAGGCTCCACGAGGTGAGATCTTGCATGGAGCCCCAGACCGAGAAAGATTGACTGTTATCTTGAACTTCTTCCATTTTCAAATAATTGCGCCAACAGTTGTTGCCTTCTCACCAAGCTGCTTGCCAATTGTCCTCTAGCTCATCCCAGCCTTGTGCAAGTCTACATTTTTGTCCCTGATGTCCTTAGACAGCTCTCTGGTCTTGCCCATTGTGGAGAGGTTGGAGTCTGATTTATTGAGTGTGGACAGCTGTCTTTTATGCAGATAACGAGTTCAAACAGGTGCAGTTAATACAGGTAATGAGTGGAGAATGGGAGGGCTGCTTAAAGACAAAACTAACAGGTCTGTGAGAGCCGGAATTCTTACTGGTTGGTCGGTGATCAAATACTTATTTCATGCAATAAAATGCAAATTAATTATTTAAAAATCATACAATGTGATTTTCAGGATTTTTGTTTTAGATTCCGTCTTTCACAGTTGAAGTGTACCTATGATAAAAAATTACAGACCTCTACGTGCTTTGTAAGTGGGAAAACCTGCAAAATCGGCAGTGTATCAAATACTTGTTCTCCCCACTGTATATATATATCGATGTATGTATACATAGAACACCATACACATGTATATATAAATTTGTGCATATATATATATATATATATATATATATATATATATATGTATATGTATATGTATATGTGTATATATATATATATATATATATATATTTATATATATATATATATATATATATATATATATATATATATATATATATATATATATATATATATATATATATATATATATATATATTGTTACGGATCTGGAAACCATATGCATTCAACATACAGATGTCCCAAAAGTCAGTTACCGTATGTCGTTAAGTATGTGTGTAGTCAGATCCCCTTCCTTTTGTCTAGTGGGAGAATCAAAGGCGTGCGTTGCGATTTATTTTAGTTAGGTTATTACATCTAACATCCATCCCATCTGCATGACCCCTCGGCCCATCACGATCTACCACCAACCAGCTGCCTTCTCGCACCCTGACGTGCCAAGGCAAGATCTCACGGTTCCGGTTTCTCAGCTCCCACAAATGTTGTAACTCTTTCACGACGACCTTTGCAACATTGATACTGTTGCTCGACAAGTACGAACCCGCGTGGAAGAGTGGGTGGGGTTTCCTGGTAGGGGCCGAAACCCCGCCCAGGAAGGGTGAGTCCATGGGAGCCTGCCCAATCAGGGCGGGGAGTGAGGTCTGTTCGAGCGAGCACCGCCCCATTGAGGGAGGTCCATAAATCCCGAGCACTCTCTGAGAGGTGGTTTTTGGGGGGTTGCTACGATGGGGTCGTTATGAAGGGGTCGTTACGAAGGTTGTTCGGAGGTTTTCGATGGGGTTGTTGTGAAGGGGTCGTTACGAAGGTTGTTCGGAGGTTTTCGATGGGGTTGTTGTTGAACGTGCAGTTCTTTGGAAGCGGAGGGTTGAGCAGAAGGCTGTGAAGGCAGCGAACGTGTCTCTGTTGGCCCTCTACAAGGAAAGGAAAGAGCGACCCTGACCCCCCTCCGTGGACCCCGCTATTCACCACCTGAGCTCCGCCACGAACCACGAGTCCCACACGTGCGACTGGGGACCAAACCAGTGACCTTTGTAAGGTGCCGCATCGCGGAGCACCCCCTTCCTCCGACGGTCAGGTACCCAGCTGGACTCTGAGTCCCAGCTCGTCTCTCTCCTCAGCTGTGAGGGTCCAATCAAGAACTCTGGGTTTATTTTCATTTGTGTGTGTGTCTGCGTGTGGGCCCGTCTTTAAGTATAACTGAATAAGTGTTTTTGGATCATTGTAAATATTCCTTGCTTGCATATCCGCGTTAAGTCTTGCTTTTTGTCTTCATTTACTGTTAATAAATCATCACAGAAATGTTCCCAGTCCGTTTTCATCTCTTCTTGCATTGGTCCAGCATGGTTCGGATCTGAGTTTAGGCAGGGTTTTATCCCCGGTAATTGGATAATTGTAGCCGGGACGTCCTGGGCAGGCCCGCTCGACTGCATCCGAGCCGGAAAGGTGGGTGGCAGAGTGGTAGGTGTAATTTTACAGCTGCCGGTAGAGTGAATCCGGTTTGGCCAGGCGTTCCGAGGGCGTGGATCCCCGGTAGCCGAGACTGCGTGGTTACTTTGGTACATTGGATCGAGACAACATAACCCTACGCCACACGGTCAAGATATTGGCGTTCCACAGTCGGTTAAATGACCCACCGGCTCGCGGAGTTATCCGAGCGATGGCCTACAACTCTGGGGAGTTTGGTGGAGACGACACAAGTTTTCCCCACCTTGTGGTCGTTCTCACCACCAACCCCCGGCCTGCAACAATATATGTATATATATATATATATATATATATATATATATATATATATATATATATATATATACATACTTATAGACATACTTATGGACATATATACATATATATGTATATTTTTTTAATGTCACTGATTGTCGGATGATAAACTGGCTTTGGGTTATCTATTGATGATGTTTTCATCATTGTCACACACGACCACCACAGAATTCTCGAGGCAATTCGGCCAAAGCCGTAAAATGCTTCCCTGATACTTATTTTCACAACTTACCGATCGCTCAGATCCTGCAAACTGGATCCATCAGGTGAACTTTTCTGTCCTAAATGAAGAAATTGATCACGTGGTTCACATGTTTCACGTCCATGGCCTTATTCGGGTAAGAAGAACGATCGCCAACGGTGGCAAGCAAGGGCTTTGTTTAATCTGTTATGATAAAAAGTATAACCTGCTATTTATGTTTTCATGACAATAATCAGGCAGAGAAGAAGGTGAGGAAATGCGGGATGAAACATCAAGAGACTGTCAAACACAGCCGGGACCCAAACCAGAGGCTGAACAGACCAAGCTGTTGGACAAGCTTGGAATGAAGATTTTAAAAACATCAGAAGATCCTCAACAAATCACCAAGTATATATATATATATATATATATATATATATATATATATATATATATATATATATATATATATATATATGTATTTTGTACGTGTGTGTGTGTCGTTGATTGGTATCTACATGTATGAGTTTCAGAATGTGTAAGAGTCCTCCCAGGGCAGGCTCAAAGTATTCACCTTCATTTTGGTAACGATTCAATCGGGTAATGATTCATGAATTAAGCTGTGAAGTTTTTCTCTCTCAAAGTTTTGTGCCGAGAGCTCTTTTCAGGATCGTCACTGAGCCCTGGACAGCTTCCGTCTGTAGTTTGTTTGTTGCAATATTCCCAGGGATGAGGAAAACACTGCAACAAAAGCTGCATCCAGAGCAGCCTTGACTCCTCAAGTGCAAGAAAGAAGATGAGAGGAAAACGCAACAATAATGGCTTCATCCAGGAACCAGCCTTGGAGGGAAAAAGGAAAATCTGCATTCTCCTTCAATCCAGCCTTGGATTATGCTTCTGATCCAATAGTTGCTATTGGCTCGATGTTAATTACTTGCAGGCACTGTGATGCGAAGAAATGAACAGGAGAAGCTCCAAGGATATTCTGCAACAGCGGCAAGGTTTGGCTGCCCCAAATTAATGCTCCTCCTGAACCACTTCGTACACTGTTGACAGTCAACACTCCAAATGCGTCATTTCCAAAGCAACATCAGAAGATACAACGTGTGCTTCAACATGACGTCTTTTGGCACCCCAAAAGAGATCAGAGAATCTAGCTACATGGCCACATTTAAAGTGCAGGGACAGGTTTATCATCAGATTGGCAGTCTACAGCCACAACCGAATGAAGAGCCAAAATTCCTGCAGATCTACTTCATTGGTGACAATACAAAGCAGGCTGAATAGTGCTGCAACAATGTCATTCAAACCAAGTTGGAAGTGGTGTTGCAGTTGCAAGATATGCTCCCCAAGGAAAACCACGATGCTCGGAGTTTCAAGTATGCCAAGGAGAAGATGACACCAGAGTACAAAATTGTCATTCATTCAGACAAAACTCTGGCTGGGGAGCATGAGCGGTGTTTCAATGCACCCTCCACATCAGAAGTGGTTGTCGTCCTACATGGTCCTGTAGCTGTAATAATTCTCTGGTGAACTACATGGCAAGTGAGACATTGTGCTGCAACTCAGAAAGCACTCCCTCCAGAGAATTGCTCAGATACACCCATCATATGATGCACTTCAATATCCACCAATTTTCTGGCAGGGTGATGATGGATATGATATTAAACTGCAACAAACAGACCCAGTAACAGGATTGCCAAGTGAAAGAACAATTCTGCCATGGACTTTCATGCTGAGAGCTGGTAATTTCAATCACATCTTGCGTTGCAAATATCTCTTCTTCCAATTAGTTGTGGACATATATGCCAAAATTGAGGCAGAAAGGCTGAGATTCATTCGAAAGAACCAAAAGAAACTCCGAGTCAAACACTATGTTCACCTCAAAGATGCTATGAAATGAACGATGATGAAAATGCTGCCAACGCATTCCAATTATCCCCTCTGACTTGCCATTTCAATTTAGAAGGCTCCAGTTCCCTCTCCGCCTCAGTTTTGCCATGAGCATCAACAAGGCACAAGGACAATCGCTCAAAGTTCTTGGCCTCAATCTACAAAGCCCATGATTTCCTCATGGCCAATTCTATGTTGGTTGTTCCAGAGTTGGCAATGGCAAAAACCTTTTCATCTTGGTTCCACATGGAAAAACATGAAACATTGTCTATTCTGCAGCTCCACAAGAATAAAAAAAAACAATGTCAAAAACTGTGATAAAATGTGATATGAAATCCTCAGTGCTGAAGAATATGAAACAATGCTGGAGAAGAAAGGCAGAAAGAGGAAAGAGAAGAGAGGCAGAAAGAGGAAAGAGAAGAATGGCAGAAAGAGAAACACAGACGAAGGATGAAGGCAGAAGAAGGAGGAAGACAGAAGAACAATGAAAAGAAGACAAGAAAGAACAAAGGAAGGATCAGCATATGGAAGAACAAGGATGCAAGATGAAAAAAAGGCAGGACAGTAACATAGAAGTACACAAGGATGACAAAAAAGAAGGAATAACAAAAATCCAGAGCAGCAGAAATTTCACATCAAGAAGCAAGACAAGAAGAGAACACAGCAGCAATGATGGCATTCTGCCCCACATACCTGTGATTTCAAGCCATTGATACCTTTGCTGCCCCTGTGTGAAGCGGAGCCATCGCCGTAAAATACAAAACACACAGGAAATGGCGCTTTGTGTTGAGGCGCGGCGGTGATGGTCATGTTTAACCCTCGAGCAGTCAAAGATTCCCGGGGAGTTAAACACAGCAAGGTAAGCTTTGGTCTTATTTCTCTCTCCCACCTGTCTCTCTCTTTCTCTTTCATCCCACCCGCTCCTCGCTACCACTCCCCTGCCCTCTCTTTCTCCCTCCCCACCCTCTCTGTCCCCCCTCTGTTCCCCACTCTCTCCCTTCATCCCTCTCACCCCATTCTCCCCCTCCCTCTCTCTCACCATATCTCTGCCCCCTCTCAGTATTTCCATCAGCGAAGCGACGGGTAGTATTTGCTAGTACCTAATAAATGCCCTCTGCTTCTCCTTAATAGCGTTCCTTATCTCACTACTCAACCACCCTTGCCTCTTTCTGCTTCTAGTTTTACACCTCATTGGAATGTACTTACTCTGCACTCTACACATTTGCTCCTTGAAGGTTTCCCATTTCTCTGATGCTGATTGTCCTGTTGTGAGTTTCTCCCAATCCACATCACCCAACTCTCTCCTCAGACCCTCAAAGTTTGCCTTCCTGAAATATAATAGCCTTACCCTACCTCCTATCCTGAACTCTAACCCTTACCAGAATCTTTGCATACACAATGTTATGGTCACTTGCTCCTAAATACTCCCCTAACCTTCATCTCCTCCACGGATCGTTACTTAAAAGGAGGTCAAACACTGCACTCCCCCTCGTGGGCTTATCTACAAACTGGGTTAAAAGCTGGTTATTTAGGAAGTTATGATTGTGAATTCTCGAACATTGTTTCAGCACTTCCAAAACAAGTCAAAAATCAAATCCACAATTAAAAACGAGGAACTATCCGGAGACTCAACATTGAGAATGGGAAACAATGTCAAGAACATGTCACTTACATGGTAAAACATCATTTGAGGCCGAGCAAATGATTCCGTCTCTGATAAGTTGACGAATCGACAGACATACGTTCCGCGGCTCAGTTGTGTATTTCTGACAAGGTGGTTTTTGAGGATTGCAGTGTGAGAGAAGATATGCCAGCAGTTGTACCACACTGTCAAAGATATTTCTCAGGCCTTTAAGAATCTTCTACATGAGATCAGTGCCCCTGTGCAAAAAACATGCATCACCAACCACCGATGGTGGACCTGCAACGCTAAGAAAGAGGATTGGCGTCATTGCTTTGTGTAAAAATGACCCAAACGTCCCTGAATTTATTTATTTATTTCAGCTGTCACTGCGTCATCCACGTACATGGTTTGTGTGTAAAAATGCTTCAGCATCGCGGTGAATCTGGACGCAGGAGGAGGCCGTTCGGCCCATCGTGCCTGTGCCACATCTTGTGGAGATGGTCATCTTAATCTGGGCCAGGGCACTGCAACACGGGCTGGTCAAGACACTCCCGTCTCGACTCGACATGTAGTACAGTGACCTTATTAGGCATTCCAAATTGTGGTGCCCCAGCAAGAGGAAAAAAATTAATAATTGTAGCATTTCCAAGAACTTCTGGAAATAAAAAAACCTTTTTGGAAGACAGGAAGTTGGTCTTTTTTTTTAACGAACTTCGTGAACTTGAACGTCAAGGGAAGGACACAACTCTGACACGGCTGATTGGATCACTGATTGCAATCAGGACCAAACTGAAATTGTGGAATGAACCAATCAAGAGGGGAGTTTTCACTCATTTTAAAAGCCTCGAGAAGAAACAGGAAGAAAATGCACCCTTTGACATGGTGAGCAAGTTTGAAAAAAAAATTGCTGAAGACTTTGAACATCATTCCATGCAGGAAACTTTTTTTTTAGGGACGTCATAAAGGACACAAACAATAGGCACGATCTGAGGTTTGTGGAGTGAAATAATCCGAGGTAAAACTTCCGGTCCAGGGTTTGCGGCACGTGGATGTCTGATCGGAAGTTGCTCCTTCCAATTCATCTCAGATAAGTTCCCCGGACCCAAAATGTTGTGTTTTACTGTTTTATTTCAATTCCGGTTTTTTCATGTTTTTCATCAAATTTTCTGTCCCAAACCGCACAGTCGTGGCCAAACATATTGTCACCCTTTTGCACTTTTTTTTCAAATAGCTCACAATTTTCTCCAAAATAAGTTGTAATGAACAAAAGTATTTTGTCTCCACAATTCTTTATTTCACTGTTAATATTTACAGAACCTTTGTTTGTGATTCAGATCTTAATAGATCCTTTTAAATCAGAAAATAAAAATAAAGGGCATTGATAAAATTATTGACACCCTCAACTAAATATTTGGTATCACAACCTTTTGACAAAATAACTGCAGTCAAGCACTTCCTAAAGCCATCAATGACTTTCCTACATCTCTCTACTGGTAGTTTGTCCCACTCTTCTTGTACAAACTGTTCCAGTTCTCCCAGATTTGAAAAGTGCCTTCTCCCAACTGCTATTTTCAGATCTCCCCACAGGTGTTCAATGGGATTTAGATCTGGACTCATGGCTGGCCACTTCAGAACAGTCCACGTTTTCTCTTGAGCCGTTCCTGGGTGCGTGTTTTTTTTTTTTTGTTTTTTTTTTGGTATACCTTGGTCGAGGCTCGTATGAGAGCTAACACACAACTCACAGCAAGGAGGCATGAGACAAGAGGGGCGGGAGTGGAAGGGACAAAACAGTGGGGAACAGACACATTAGGTGAACTGTGGAAGGGAGAGGGATGGGGATGGGACGGGGAACATGGCGAAGAGAAGATGGACATTTCAGGGACTTTCAGGAAGGAAAGTAGGAGAAATGAAGGAAGTGGGCTTGGGTGGATTATCGGGGGTAGAAAAGATCGAGGATTTGGATGGGGGAAGATAAGAGGTGGTGGTGAACAGCTGTTTTGAAAGCCTGGAGGGAAGAATGGGAAAGAATAGAGTGAGGAAGTTTATTCCAAAGGCGGGAAAAAAGAGGAATGAAAGAGTGAAGATGAGCAGTGATTCGTGATTTTGGTAGTTTTACCAGAAGGGGGTTGTTGGCGGACCTTGAGTGCCCTGTGGAAATGTGGTGGGGACAAATCGCAGAGAGAGCAGGGGGGCAAGGCTGGAGAGGAGTCGGTAGAAGACAGAAAGACCACCGACCAACCTGCGGTGATTGAGTGAGAGGCCCAAAGACTCAGCTTCATTGCGGGAGATGCCGATGATCTTAAATGCCCTGGTTTCGACAGCGTGAAGCCGAGAAAGGTGGGAGGCAGGAGCACCAGCCCAGAGGGGAGAGCAGTACTCCATCAGGCTACGGACAAAAGCTTTGTAAGTGGTCAGGAGCTCAAGAGGGCTGAGGAAGGACTTAGCACGACGGAGGATTCCCAGTCGGCGACTGGCTTTTGAGGCGAGGTTGGAAATGTGACTTTCCCAGGAAAGGTCATGGCAGATAGTGAGACCTAGAAGCTTGAAAGAAAAGACTTCTTCCAGAGGATTGTTGAGAAAGTGGATGGGGGGGTTTTTGTAAACGGTCCTTTCGAAGAGACATAGTGAGAGTGTGAGATTTGTCTGGATTGAAAGACATGTTCCACGTGTTGGACCAGTTTGTGATTTTATCCAGATCTGCAGTGAGTGAAGAAGCTGCTGCTTGCCGGTCTGAGGGATGACAGATGGTACGGCAGAGGGTGGAGTCGTCGGCAAAGAGAAATAGAGGATTTTCCAGAGAGTCCGAGAGATCATTGATGAAAACCAGAAAAGAACAGGGCCCAGAACGCTACCTTGAGGAACTCCAGCCTGCACAGGAAGAGGGGATGAAAGAACTCCATTTAGGGCCACACGTTGACTGCGACAGGAGAGGAAGTCTGCGAGCCATGAGTGGAGATGGCCTTGAATACCATGGGAAGAGAGTTTGGTGAGTAGGGCAGGGTGCCAGACTGTGTCAAAAGCACGTGATATGTCCAGGGATACGGCTCGGATTTCCTGTCTGGCATTGAGGACCTCCATCCATTGATGGGAGAGCAGAGGCAGCATATCCAGGGTAGAGTGACCTGGTCTGAAACCAAATTGATGATTGGAAATCAAGCCATTGGAGAAGAGGAAGGATTTCATATCTGAGGCGATGATGGATTCCATCACCTTGCTGATGATTGGGAGAAGGCTGATTGGTCTGTAGTTATAGGGATCTGTTTTTGCACCTTTTTATGCAGGGCAGTGATGTTAGCAGATTTCCAAGCAGATGGCAGATGACCTTGGGCAAATGAGAGGGTGAATAGAACAGAAAGAGGGTGAGCAAGAGCAGAAGAGCAGGCTTTGAGGACACGTGGGCTGATGCCGTCTGGACCGGTTGCAGAATCTGACTCGAGGTTTGAAAGCAAGCTCTCCACCTTGTCAGGAGAAAAGGATACAGAGTCCAGGGACAGTTGGGTGCGACTGGGTAAAGTGGGTAGAGATAGTGATGGGTTTAGGACACAAGATTTAGCTGCAAACACCGAGTTTAGACATTCAGCTTTATCACGTGTGGAATCAGCAGTGCGGCCATTTGAGGTAAGGGAGGGGATGGAGGGGGAACATACACCAGAAACAGATTTGATTAAACGCCACCAGGATTTTGAGGAGGGAGAGAGGTTTGAGAGTTCAGACTTGAGATGAGAAAGATGTTGTTTTCTGGCTCTCCTGAGGGTAGATACACACTTGTTCCGAGCTTTGTGGAAAGAACTGAGATTGCCCTCAGTTGGGTTTGCTTTCCATGAGGCAAAGGCAAGTTGTTTCAGGACAACTGCCTCGCCACAAGCTTCAGTAAACCAAGGGCAGGAGGAAGGGTAAGACAACTGAACACGAGAGGGGATAAATCTGTGCATGAGGGAGAGCAAGTTTCTTTGAAAGAATTCCCAGGATGAGTTGATGTTTGAGAAAGTAGTGATAGGAGACCAGTCTGTAAGTTTGATGGCTGCTCGGAGACCCTGCCAGTCGGCTTGAGTGAAATGCCAGACTCGACGGCGGTGAGGTGGTTCTCTGATAACAGCCAGAGAGATGTCCACTTTAACAAGGACGTGGTCAGAAGAACCAATTGGAGCGAAGGAAGAGCAGCAGATATTGTCAGGGAAATTTGTCAAAATCAGATCCAGAAGAGATGGAGTACCATTGGTTGAGATCCGGGTCGGGAAGTTGACCGATTGAGTCAGTCCCAATGAGTCGCAGAAAGCTTTTGCTGAGGTGCCATGGCAGGTGAGAGAGGTACCCACACCTAGCCAACTGGCGTGATGACAATTGAAGTCACCACATAAGAGGAAGAGAGAGTTTGGATGAGAAGATAGAAGATGGTCCATGTTTTCGGATAGTGAGATGTAGATGGAGTCATCACTGTTTTGGATCATTGTCCTGCAGCAAGACCCATGACCTTTGACGGAGACCCAGCTTTCTGACACTGTGTTGAACATTGTGCTCCAAAATGTCTCCTTAGTAATCTCCTGATTTCATGATGCCATGCACACATTCCAGGCACCGAGTACCAGAGGCAGCACAGCAACCCCAAAACATCACTGGACCTCCTCCATGTTTGACTGTAGGGAAGGTGTTCTTTTCTTCGAAGGTTTCATTTTGTTTTCTGTAAACATAGAGATGATGTGCTTCACCAAAAAGCTCTAATTTAGTCTCATCTGTTCAGAGGACATTCTCCCAAAAGCATTTTGGGTTGGTCAGGTGTGTTTTGGCAAACTGAAGTTGGGCTTTCTTTTGTCTCTCTGTCAGTAGTGGGGTCCTCCTGGGTCTCCTACCATAGAACCCCCTTTCATTGAGTTGGCAACGGATGGTGTGAATTGAAACTGTCATACCTTGTGTCTGAACTACTCTGAAGGTCAGCTTGCATCTGTTTGGCAGTTCGGCGAGGTGTTTTCGCCACCATTCCAACAATCCTTCACTGCAATCTTCGATCAAGTTTTCTCTTACGGCCACGTCCAGGGAAGTTGGCTACAGTGCCATGGGCCTTAAACTTCCTGATAACATTGTGTACGGTCTGGTCTGGAGATTGACTTGTAGCCTTGAGATTGTCCATGATTGGCTGCAATTTTGTGTCTGACCTCCTCAGGCAATTCTCTGGTTTTCTTTTCTCCGCGCTCATTGCGGTACACACAGTGACACAAAACAGAAGAACGACTCCTTTTCTCCATTCAAACTGGTTGAATGAGTGATTTTTTTTTTTATATTGCAGCCACCTGCAGCTCACCACAGGTGAGTTCAATTCCAAAATAAAGGAGAATCACCTGCTTGAAATCTAATTATTTTTAACAAGTTCTAAAAGGTGCCAATAATATTGTCCAGGCCATTTTAGGATTTCTGTGTGGAATAAGCTAAGATTTCGTAATTTTTTCAGCGTTTTTTTTATTTTAATTTTGTTCCACTGCAAACCAAAGAAATACATTTGTGGATAGCAAAAGATTTTAAATTTCAACAATTTTCTGGAAGCAATGGTGCTTTATTTGAAAAAAAGTGCAAGGGTGCCAATACTTTTGGCCATGACTGTATCTTGTACTTATCGTCTGGTTTGTGCCTTGAGAAAGTATGGCCGACTTGTCAGATTGTGCTTCTGCCTCTATTTTTTATTCCACGTGCCTCGTTTTCACTCCTTTTATCCCAGGTATTGTTACTTCTGATCAATCAGCACAATTCTTTACCCTTCCTCACTCCAAAAAACAAACAAACTCTATCTCCTGTATTCAGTTACACCTTCGTTCCCTATCCCTTCTTTTCAATACTATATATCCAAACTGAATCTTCACACCATAAATGTCTCTTCCTTTAAAAGCTCTTAACATCAAAAAAAAACTGGAGCTGTTAGACATGCCCCGGATACCTCCACCAGGCCGAACAGTTTACGTTTTCGATGCCACTGATAGGCCGGATCTGGATTTCATAACACAAATCGAATCGGCTTGTTCTTGTCATCAAACCCACTCAACCACCTAGTTTTGTCATAATCCACAACGCTTTGAAATATGAAGTAAAATATTGTTAGAAATAAATATCGTTTTGGTCCCATCTCTCAATAGTGAAGAATTGCTTGAGAAATTAAAAAATTCTCATCCCCGGATCCACATTTGGATCTTCACCAAAATCAAATCATTTAGTCCTTGTTGCAACCCCAACCTGTCCACCAAGTTTCATCCGAATCCTTGCGTAACTTTTTGAGATATTCTGCTCACAGAAGAACAAACAAACAAGAAAAACAAGATGGACGTCGTGCACAGCACGATACTGTCAAAATCCAAATAAACAAGAGTTGCCATGAAAACAGCAATTTGGTAATTTGTAAAATTTGACCTATCAAGTGTTTTACATAATGGAATGTTGTGCATAACAAACTTGGTTAATACATTTTATAATTGATGTCTAATAGGTGTTTTCCATGTTTTGGATGGCATTGACCTTGACCTTTGACTAATTTTGACAAGACATTATAAACATAGAGTACACATGCGTACAAATAAGCTGTGTGAGTTTCGATCTGATGTCTTGAAAAATTACTGAGGTTTGGCAATAATGAAATCCCCCAAACCCCCCCCCCTCCCCCACAAAAAATCCCATTTCACTATAAAGGGGTAAATTTGTTGTCATGGACACCATTTTATCTTTGTCACGTGGAACTTTTCCCTGTGCCACTGAAAAAGATGAGCAGAACCTGAACAAAAAGAGAAAATGCATTAATTACTTAATGATATTTTGCACCCTCTTAGCTTGGTATGTGGTTTACCAATGTGGGAATTTTGATTATGACTGGTGATCTTCAAGTGTGATTGCAGAAGGCCCTTAGACAGAGGGATGGTACTCCACCAAACTGTGGATGAAGCCATTGTAGGAAGATAAAAGTTTAGATGTGCTAAGGAAAGACTACATGGAGGAGGATACCCAGTTGGTGGTTGACTTTCGAGGAAAATTTAGATATGCGGTTTGCCCATTAAATATCATGACTGATAGCGAGGCCCAAAATATTGAGTGACAACTTCTTCAAGTGGCTTGTTGAGGAAGTGGATGGTAGGGTTAGTCAGATGGTCTTTCTAGACAGACAGAGTGAGAGTGTGAGATTTGTCAGGATTGCAAGACATGTTCCAAGTGTTGGAGCACCTTGTGATTTTATCCAGATCTGCAGAGCGTGAAGAGGCTGCCATCTGCCGATCTGAAGGATGAGGGTTGCTATGGCAGAGTGTGGAATTATCAACAAAGACATAAATAGGATTTTCATTTTCCAGAGTCAGAAAGATTGTTCATGAAAATTAGGAATCGGACTGGATCCAAGACACTGCAGACACTCCAGCCTTGACAGGGAGAGAAGACTGTTGAGAGGAGACCGTTGAGAGCAATATGTTGACTACGACAGAAAGGAAGTCAGTTATCCATGTGTGGGGTTGGCTTTGGATGCCATAAGCAGAGAGTTTGCAGAGCAAGGTGGGATGTCAGGCTTTATCGAATGATCGAGATATGTCCAGAGAGGGTCCTGATCTCATTTCTGAGATTGATGGCATCCAACCATTATTGGGAGAGCATAAATACTATATTCATGGTGCAATGACCGGGTGTGAAGCTGAACTGACAGTTTAAGGTCAGTCCGTTGGATAAAAGGAAGGACTTGATGTAAACTACGATGATGGATTCCATGACCTTGCTGATGATTGAAAGTAGTCCAATAGGTTGTAGTTAGGGGATCGAGTTTTGCACCACATTTATGTAATGTAGTGATGTTGGCTGACTTCCAAGCAGACAGAAGATGACGTCGGACAAATGATAAGGTGAACGGAGCAGAAAGCTGATGTGCAAGAGCAGGTTTTTAAAGACACTTGCACTTATTGCATCCGCAGCAGTTGCAGAATCAGAGTCGATGGTTAAGTAGAAACTTCTCACCTCAAACGAAAAAGCCCAGAGTCCAGGAGCAGTTGGGTGTGACTTCGTAGGGTGGTTACTTACAAAGAGCAAAGGGCTGAGGACAAGATTTCGAAACAAACGCAGAATTGAGGCACTCGGCCTTCTCACGAGCAGAATCTACTGCAGCGCCATTTTAAGTCAGACAAGGGATGGAAGCGGAGCATACTCCAGAGCCAGACAGGATAGGGAGATTTGTATTGGCCTGTGTGTGGTGATGTTTATGGGGAATGCTGTGTTACCTACAGTTATCTGGTGAAGGAATAGTTGAGAGCACAGGAAATTAAGGTAGGGGTGTTGTTTTTAGTGTCACAGTGATAGTTCTTGTAGAATTAGGAGAGCACACAGGTGTTTGTGTGTGGCTGCTCTTCATCCACAAAGAGGTGCAGTACTCTACAGTATAACATACCAGGCCAAGGATCGCAGACAGAGGATATGTGCATATGTCCCCCAGCTGATGGATTTAGGTTTCTGGATAACATTGGCCTGTTTTTGTATTTTCACAAATCCTCCTTAGATGTCCTTGTGAAGTCGAGCTGCGATCCAGTGAAATACAAATATACTTTTGTGTGGGCCTCTTTCTGGACTTCTTTTCTAGAGAAAATCTCATCTGGGTCAGCACTTGTCAGCCAATTGTTCCAGTGAAAAACAGTTGCCATGGTTTTTGAGGGTTGTGAATGGAGTTATCAGTGTATGAACTGTGAATTACTCCTCGCTTGCTTTTAGTTCCTTGGAAAGCCTGGTGTTGGCTTAGTGGTTAAGGTGGTGGCTTGGGATCCTAGGGTCCTGAATTAAAATACACCAGGGGGTTGACTCAGCCTGTCATCCTTCTGAGGTCGGTGAAATGAGTACCAGTGTACTGGTAAGGGGGACACTGCATCAGCGACATAGCCATGTCCCAACCAATGATGCAATCAGCAGCCACAGAGAGAGAGAGAGAGAGAGAGAGAGAGAGAGAGAGAGAGAGAGAGAGAGAGAGAGAGAGAGAGAGAGAGAGAGAGAGAGAGAGAGAGAGAGAGAGAGAGAGAGAGAGAGAGAGAGAGAGAGAGAGATATATATATATATATATATATATATAAATATATATATATATATATATATATATATATATATATATATATATATATATATATATATATCCATCCTTAGAAAGTGGAGAGCACATCTCAAAGGCTACATCGTTGTGCAGTGAGAGCAAGGTCATCTACACAAGCAAATTTCCACGAGATCATGTGTGGCATCTTACTTCTGTCGTAATAAAGACTGATGAGGGGAACACAGGGCCTTGTGGGATACCATTGTTTATGATCTTCGAGGAACTTGAATCGTCTCTGACGAAACCTCGAACTGGGCGATTGCTCCAACAATGACGTTAAGACCAGTGCTGTGATTTGGATGCACTATTATAATGCAAAGTCCGTGTCTCCACTGGATATCATGGGCTGACAAAAGGTCGACAAAATGGAACCAGTCTTGAGCTCATGCTGGAAAAGTCTCGATGTCTGGTCCACCAAGAACAAAGAAAAAGTAGAAGAGTCAAACCAGAGGTCCTTACTGAACTTAATTTTTCAGATGATGTCGCCTTATTGTCAGAAGAAATTGAACAACCGCAATAACCTTCGGTGGCAGGCTGGTCGGTGGTCTTTCTCTTCTCTGGCCAACCCCCCCTCTCGCTGCTCTGTCTGTGATTTGTCCCCCTCCCCCCCCACCATATTTCTGCAGGGCACTCAAGGACCACCAGCAACCCCCTTCTGGTGAAACTCCCAAAATCAAGAATCACTGCTCACCTTCACTCTTTCATTCCTCTTTTTTTCTCACCTCTGGAACAAACTCCCTCACTCTGTTCAATCCCATTCTTCCCTCCAGGCCTTCAAAACAGCTGTTCACAACCATCTCTTATCTTCCCCCATCCAAAACCATGATATTTTCTACCCCTGTTATTCTACCCCACACCCACCTCCTTCAAATCCTCTGCTTTCCTTCCTGAAAGTCCCTGTCGTGTCCATCTTGTTTACCTCGTGTACCCCGCCCCATCCCTCTCCCTTCCACAGATCTCTGAACATCTGTGTTCCCCACTGTTTCGTGCTTCCCTCTCCAGCCCCTCTTGTCTCCTGCTCCCTTTGTTATACGTTCCGTGTGTTAGCTCTCATACGAACCTTGATATTGTACACAAAAAAACAACAACCTCTCAAGAGAGTCGAAACAATCTCCGATAAGATAGGACTAACGATCAATGCTGATAAAACTAAAGTGATGGTATGCAACCAGTTGAGAGGGGTCTCAATAATATCAAACGATGGAATAATACTCAAGACAGTCAATGACTACCGAGTATCTTGGTTCCTGGGTGAACACAACTGCTCCGCTTTGTGGGTGACTTTCTGCCTCATTGAGAGCTTGCAACAAACTTTCAGGAATATGGAAATTGACACTCTCTCGGCATATGAAGGAACCAATGTTCATGGCAACAGTGGAAGTCAAGTCAAGCATCCTGTTTTATGGAAGTCAAGCATGGACCCCCACTTCGACCCACAAGAAGGGACTCGATGGATGCTCTCCTCGACTTCTTCATTCAGCTTTCAATGTCGATTAGTCTGAACATATGACAAATAAATACTCTACGGTTCTTTTCCTTGGGTCTCGGTTAAAATGTGAAAAAAAAATCTCAGGATTGCAGGGCACTGCTACCGCCGCAAAAACGAACCTGTTTACAATCTTATATGCAGGCCACCTAAACCTGGAAGGCTGAAGTGGGGTAGACCAGCGCTCAACTCCATCAACATGTTGAAGAAGGACATGGTCCTGGAGACAGAGGAACTGCACAGAGCAATGCTCGATCGAGAGGACAGGAAGCTGAGGTTCAATTTCATTTGAGTTTGGCCTAAGAAGTAAGAAGAATGCAACTACAGTCAAAGCTCGTTACTATGCCACCTCGCTTCTATGCCACTCTCACTATTATACCACTTTTGCTCGGTCCCGACAAAATTCAATACAAAATAAATTTACTATGCCACCCCCTACTCTCGCTACCATGCCACTACTGTGTGACTGTTAAAAGGCACGAGTCGTGAAAAAGTCTGTATTGCGCAGTGCTCGATTATCACACTCACGTCCAAAGGCGAAGCGACGAACTACAGTCCAGCTGCGCACAACATAACTCAATACGTACGCGCATAGTCAGACTGTGTCAAAACATGCGATTCTTCTCCCCGATGCCAGCCACAACAAGCCAATCACAACACGCACAACGAGACACAAAAAAGCGCGAGCACACACACAGACACGCCGGCACACGTACAACAGTGACATCATTTTTTTTCAAATTCAGCCCATAATGTCAGCTCAGAAACGCAAGCGAACCGACTTTACGCTGAAGGAGAAGAAGGAGATCATCGATGCCGCGAAGAAGGAGCCGAATCAGTCCAAGTTGGCCAGGGAGATTAGCAAGAAATGGGGCGTCGAAGTTAAGAGAACCACCGTGAAGGGCATTCTCAGCAAGAAGGATGCAATCGAGGCTGCAATCAAAGCTGGATTTCCATCGAAGCGCATGAAGTTGACGCAGGCTCACGACCCGAAGCTTGATGAGGGAGTGCTCATGTGGCTGAAGCAATCAAGAGGACAGAATGTGCCTGTCAGCGGCGATCTGATCAAGGAGAAGGCGATGAAACTGGCCGAGCTGATGCACATCCCAGACTTCATGGCGAGCGACGGTTGGTTTGGCAATTTCAAGAAGCGCCACGGCATCACGTTCAAGACAGTGCAGGGCGAAGCTGGAGCGGTGGATTCGCAATCCCTTCTTGAGTGGCAACAACAGGTTCTCCGGCCCTTACTCGGGCAGTTCTCCGCAGACGACGTCTTCAACCTGGACGAGACTGGACTCTTCTGGCAGCTGCTTCCGAACAAGACCATGGCTTTCAGGGGAGAGCGGTGTACTGGAGGAAAGAAAAGCAAGCAAAGGATCACTCTTCTGGTTGGGGCAAACATGAGCGGCAGCGAGAAGTTCCCTCTTCTGGTGATTGGCAATTCCAAGAAACCCCGTGCCTTCAAGAACAAAGAGATCCCGGTCAAGTACAAGGCGAACTTGAAGGCGTGGATGACGGCGGAGCTTTTCGAGGAGATGTTGCGTGCGCGGGACGGACGACTCAGCCAGCAGGGACGCAGAGTGCTGGTCTGTCTCGATAACTTCTCTGGCCACCCTCCCGAGCTCGAGCTGAACAACATCCAACTGGTCTTCTTCCCACCCAACACGACAGCCAATTCGCAACCAATGGATCAGGGAATCATAGAGAACCTCAAGCGCCACTACAAGAAGCTCCTGCTATGCCGCCGGCTTGAGGCCATACACAAGGGAAAGGAGTTCAAGTTCACGTTGCTCAACGCTCTACACATCGCCCGGCGTGCTTGGGAGCAGGTCGGCAAGTCGACGATCAGGAACTGTTTCGCGAAGGCCAAGTTCATCGAAGAAGAGATCCAAACTGAGCCACAGGATGCGGAGCTGCCCGACATCTGGGAAGCTCTGCCTGCCGAGGAAAAGATGCACGAGAACGAGGAGATCGAGCTGTCTGACTTTCTCGAAGCCGACGAGCGCCTCGCGACTGGCGGGTATTTCACGCTGGATTAGATTGCGGAGGAGATCCTGTGCAGTGAGGAGCCGGTGGAAAGCGAAGATGACGAGGTAACTGTCGAGGAGGAAATCGTTCCGTTCGAGGAAGCCCAGCGCGCTTGTAGCACCGTCCGGAAGTTCATGCAGCAGAGAAGCGGGAAGCCCGGTGTGATGCAAGCGTGCGATCGGCTAGACAACGAGATGCACGAGATCCGCCGAAAGAAGATGCGCCAGCCGACGATTCTTGAAAGCTTTGTGTGTCGTGAATTTCTCGCCATGCCATATGTTAGTGTGTGAACTCTGTTAGTGTGTGTATGTTCTCCGTTCGCTTAGCTTAGACAACAGTCGTGCCTTTTACTTGCTGGAATAAATTTTGTCTAAAGATTAACTACAGATGGGTAACGAGAAAATAAGGCCGTTTTTACAAAATCTCGTTACTATGCCACTCTCGCTACTATGCCACTTTTGCTTGGTCCCGACGGGTGGCATAGTAACGAGCTTTGACTGTACTTGGTTTGAAGCCAGCTTGCTCTTTGCTCGACTACTAGCATAATACGGGTCAAAATAAGTCGCTCGAACAGCTGATGTGTTGTACACAAAGGAGTGATATTAGTCACCAGCTTGAGGTAACAACAGATGGTTTCCCTGAACGAAGAAGCATTGAGGATGGCAATGGACTTACACAAGGTGACATCAGACTAATGCATGAAATGAAATCAACAGGACATTGATTGATGTACGCTGGGAAGCAAGGAGAAGCTGACGTTTTGGGTGTTGGCCCTCCTCTTTTGTTCCGATGAAGGGTTAACGCCCGAAACGTCAGTTTCTGTGTCGCAGAGATACCTCAACGTCTGTCGATTTAATTCATCGTTCTACCCGTCTGCCGATGTAGGTAGCCATTCACCTTCACTAGCAAGACTAGTTCTTACAGAACGGACCGGTTTTACCTCTCAACAAGTCACAAATGTGGGGGCCGGGTGTAATCCCATTTAACAAGGACAACACGTGCCGCTACATTCACCCAACGACCAGCACATGAACCCGATGCTATCATTGTGCCAACATCGAACGTATCTCTTATCTGGCTCTTAAAATCACAAAATCTTCATCGTTAACGGTGTGAAGAGGTACACGACAATTCACGACAAACGTCCATGTATTTTTGATTTCTCAATGGATCCTTGAACCATTTGTGTAAATGCAGAAGAGGTTCTTGGTCCGTTTATAATGTACCAAAGCTTAGCAAAGTAAACATGAAGCAACAGACATTTTGAGCTGTCGATTGTTTGTCTGCTCGGGCAGTTTGTTTTTCTGTACAATTTTTGGCAGTAAGAATGGGCATCAGTCCGACACCCGATGCGATGTTTAACGACGTGAAAAGAATGTTCTATTGAACAGTCAGTCACGGATCATTTGGTCACTAAATGCACTGATCTGCAAAGCAACCCCCAAAAAACCGAGGGTGCTTCGGTGGGCAGCCAGAGACACAGACTCAGCATTCGAGTAATTCCAAAAGTTCCTGAAAATGGTATTTTGTACGTGTTGTATTCCCAAAAGTGAATCTGCCCTGATATGCTGGGACATGCCAAACCTAACCTGTTTCGCTTTTGCTTATGTTAATCTCATTAATGTGCTGTTGTTTCCAAGTTGTACCCTCTGGCAGACGTTCAGTACCAAGTGAATATGTGTATCTGAACTACCCGTCCCGATGAGCTGTTTGGGTGAGTGCAGCGACCACCAGCAAGCACTGCTTCTTCAGGGTATCTGTGAGATCTTCTTTATCATGCTTCTGTTTGTGGCTTTGAGGTGCTGGTTCTTTAATATTTGATGTCTTGCACCTTCTTAGTGGCTAAATAAATCTTGTTTGTGTTCTTTATTCAAATTCTCCCGTTGTGCAGATCCAGAGTTTGACCTTGCATAATTGAACGGCCAATTTTATCGACCCCACCGACCAACCCAAAAACCTGTAACTTGATTTTTATTCTGGAACAAAACCTTAGCCGTTTGGTGATGCAGAGCATGGAGTAATCAAATTCTGAGGGAGAGAAAGAATGTTGGGATTCTTTTGGGAATTTCTTAAAATTCGTAATTCCCAAAGCAGTTCATTTGAGAAGGTCCAGCCTGCAGTTAGACAAAGTGGCTCTTCAATCAGGGCTTGGGTTGATTCTGCAGAAGAAGATGGACGCATGAAGCGTTGCCTGCTAGTTGCGCAGAGTTCAGTGCTGTCTGGCCGTGTACATCATGTTTGTCCATGTCTGCGCCATACTGAAAAGAAATGGAGTTGGAGAGTGATGAGTGAGAGATGTATACTTAAACTTGCCTCTGTTTGTGTATATACAGCAATGTACAGATCAAACCAAAGTATCAAAATGAGAAATGGGGGTAGTTGGGAGGACACCATGTTCAGACTCTGCTGCATTGTCAAAGCCACCACGGACCAAGTAAATGTTGACTCCAACAAGGCTCAGGTCTAACTTTTCAGTCACCAAATGACCTTCACAAGCGGGACTGTGCAGACTGTGTGTGCCCAGTCCATAATGTATGTACTTCACATAGAAGAGAGGGTCAGAGTAGGGCAGAACAGAGAACTGATTTGGGAAAAGGGAGAAGAGGGGGTGGGGTGGAGTTGGCTTCACAAGCGTGCTGTTGTCCACTGGACCATCCTGGCACAGTCATCATTTCTCTTGTCTTTGATCAAATATATGACTCAAAGGGGGGGTCAACATGTGTACAAATTAAACCTCAAACCACATGAGATAGGTCTGTCGACCAAGTCGACAAACCAAGCATTGATTAGAATCGATATGTTGAAAAGAAAAGGAGGAAGAGGTAAATAAACAGCACAGACTCACCCAAATGAGTAGTTGAGCAAGCACTGAGTTGCCCTGCTGGCAAGCTACATGCAGGGCTGTGCGCCCTTCCCCATCAGTTGCATTGATGTCATCCCGTTCACTGTGTGCCACGAGCTGCATGACCAGCCGCACGTTGCCGTCGGCCGTGGCATGCGCCAGTTGTTGACCCAATGGAAGTTCTAGCTGCGGTAGTGGTGCAAGGTAGGCTTTATCCTTGTATTTTTGCTCGATCCAATGTTCCTTCTCCTGTCTGCAAAATGTAATGATGCAGTTTTGTACATCTGCATACACATACCTGTTTGGTGATGCAAATTAAGAGCATTGCTCATGATGCTATGCAACCCATGGAGTGAGAGGCTTGCACAAAAATGAAGTAGAGAGGAACACTCATTCAAAGGAATGGGGAAGCGGACGAGGAACTAACAGAGGCAACATAAGTAAGGACATGTGGCGAGAACAGAAACAGAGGGAGATAAGTCGATGCTGACAAGGTAAGGGAGATAAGCAGAGATAAAGGATCAGGATGGAAATGCTGAAAATGTGGGGTAAATGTGGAAAAGAAAGCAGGTACACTGGAGAAGAGGGTCTGACCGGGTGGTGTTGGGACACAGCTTGTCCGTGGTCGAGCAGGTTGCTTCCCAGACACTGTTTGCGAGTTGGTTGCCCATTGCTGCCAGAATTCCAGCTTGTCCCGGAGGCCAATGATCGAGGTGTAGGGAGCGAACCCGAGATAGATGGGCACCAAGGGCCCGATGACCTGAGCAGCATTCGATGCACATCAGTGCCCCCAGGTTGAGACTCGCCCAAGTTGGATCTACCCAGCAGAAGGAAAAAAAAACAAGTATTGTGCATTTTCTGAAAGGTGCAATGCAATAATGTGCACATTGAATGAATAATGATGAAAATAATACATTTAAAGCTTGCAAGCAATAAAAAAAAAAACATTATATATTTGAGTTTGCATTGGGGCACTATGCCGTCAGTGTGTGTATAAGGGCACTGCTTACTTGGTGCTCCGCAGTCTACACAAACACTGTTACCAGGAGTGTTAATGATAGTCTGGATGGTAACTGAGGAAGTCTCATCTTGCTCTGACTGCCAGACAAAGAAAGTCACATTGAATGCATCACCTTTAACATTCATTTTATATAAATATGCTTTGGAAAGAGATGGGGGAAGCAGGGGAGATGATGCCGAGGGCATTGACAATCTACATACTGATGTAAATGCAAGTTGCACGATTGTGTCTGAACGAGGTAAATGTCGTAACCATAGCACGTATAATGCTGAATAATACCTCATTTAAAAGCTCTTGGGTCTGGGCAGTGCATGCAGAGGTCGAAAAATATTGATATTCACACAATTTTGAGTTATGTGCATTTTAGTGCCAACGTTGTGCACAAGGGTGATGTATAGGCTCAGATTCACTGGTTTGCGCACCTACCGGAAGTGAAGAAATAATAAAACCACAAACTTCAGTCAATTCCGTTCAACTTATTGCTCAGTGGAATAAATAGACCTTTTCATCTGTTTACTCCACTGAGAAACATTAGCTGTCGAAACAGTTAGTGACTATTATGTGGACATTTGATTGGGGTGGGAGGTTGAGGACTTGGAGAAGAAAAGGGGAATGTAGAACAAAGGGTTGGAGTGGTGGAAGGGGACAGAAAAGGGAAAGAGTTGGGAAAGTGGGTTGGTTGAAGCTGGGGGGGGGGGCAGAGTTGAGGACTTGGGGTTGAAAGTGGGCTTGCAGACTTGGGGTTTTGGAGAGAGAGGGGTGGGGGTTGAGGAGATGAAGAAGAAAGAGTGAAGAGAGAATAGAGAGTGGGGAGAGGGGGTTTGTAGATGGGGGTTGAGGATTTGAAGAAGGAAGGGTTTGAGGACTTGGTCACATTTTACATGACATGGAATTTCTGTGGGTTCCTGCTATTATGATGTCAGATGACATTCGCTAAAAAATCCACACTCAATTAGGAACAAATTCCTTTACAAAAGTTTGGTGGAACCGGGTTATCTAATCGTATCTACGATAATATAAATACTGGATGTGTGGCTGTAGTTGTGTCATTCACTCGTTGATTGGTTGCGACACTGGCCAATTGGATGGGCCTGTTTTTACCTTCACTCGTCTGACCAATTGGGTGTGACCATTTTTCCCAGCATCGTTGTTTCTGTATATTGTTATCTTGTCTATCCACGTCGGAAAACAATGGTCTGTCTCGGCTAGGTGGTGTGGCAAATCACATGATTTCTCACCTCATGTTTCTACACCTCTCACAACGGTGATTACAACATTGGTAATTACAGTGCTGCATCTTTATCACACGCTTGCCTCACCTTATGACTCATCCTAGTGATGACTATATTGATCGCAGTGCGAATCTTGACAATTTTATCCCGCCAAAAGGGCGGTGATGTCCGCTCGTTTACATAAAGCAGAGTAGTGAGGTTTCTCCTAAAAGGTTTTCCATTGTCTCACCAAATAGGTTGAGTTTCTTCCACAATGCCAATCTACTCTGGATTAAAGGGTCACCATTTCTGGAAAGCAGCTATGGCTGGTCACCCACCTTTTGTAATCACTGTCACCCATTATAGGCTGTCATTACAGTTAATCATTGTCATCAGTGTCCTTAAAGAGTTAACTGCTGTTAATGTCATGTGCTATTGCATTTGTTCTTTTATTGTTCTGCAGATTAAAAAGTTGGATTATTTGAACAAATAATGTTTTGTCCTAGCATTTGTCATGAACTCATGCTGGCCCGTAGTGGAGGATACAACGTGGGTCACACATATCCACCTTGCTTCTCCAGGCACCCTCTTACTTTGACTTTGTTTCCTTCAGAAGCCTGCAGGCGGGCCAGAATCTGTGCCTGGATCGCGGAGACCCAGGCCTGTTGCTCTTCCGGCCCATCTGCCCTGAACAACCAGCTTTCTTCGCTCAGCGACACAATGGTGAACTCGTACGCATCATCAGGCTCTGAAAGGAAAGTCAGGAACGATACAAACCACCGCACATCAAACTTCGACAGCTCAAATATATAGTGAAGCCTGACTCGACGGGTAATGCTGTGAAGGAGGGGATTGAAAAACGGAAACCAAAGCTCTACTTGGGGGAGAGAAAAATGTACGGAACTACGATTTGTGGACATTTTGTTTGTTAACATGTCACATGACATCCAAACAACAAGCTGTATTACTCCGGCGTTCACAATTCACAAGTTTATATCCCCAGGTCATGAAGCACAATGATTTGTTACCACTTCGTCACCATATTGGAGGTTTGACAAGTGATGCTGATTGATTTATCCTTGTTTCCTTCACTTCCATTTATAAGGGGCGAGGTATCATGGTACCGAGCTTCTGCCCTGTCTTAACCACGATACTCCTCCACTTCCCCATCTCCTCAGCTAACTCTGTACATTCTCCAACCACCCCCACCTTATTGATATCCCTGCTCACACAATCTTCCCATCTCAACCATGGTCTACCTCTTTTCCTCCAACCTTGCTCAATCAACTCAACCTCGATATAAATTTACCAAAATTCATTTCTGCTAAAAACAAACAAACAAAATAAACCAATGTCACCCGCAGGGTGACCCGTATCTTGCCAAAAGGTGACCACGTGTGACTTCTTTTAAGGTCACACTGAGGTGAACAGAGCTGCTATCCACCAGGAGCGACTCCTTGAGGAATATCTGCCTACGAGAGATTCCGATGAGAATCGTTCTACAGAGTAACCATGAAAAATATGCGTTTGCCTCATTTGTCATGAAAAATGACGTCATAATGTCTCAAGCTTGACATATCCAGAAAGCACTCACCGAGGTGTTCAATTTGAGGTACTACACGATATGGTTCCTAAAACTTGAAAATTTGACCTTGGGGTCAAATATGTTTGACCTTAGGCACTAATCATGAAGGTCAAGGCCAATCGCCACCAAAAATTAATCGGCTGAGCGCCAGACCATCAACTATATTCCCATGAAGTTTGAAGACGATCCGATCAAAATTACTCAAAAAATAAGGGTTTCGTCGACTCCCCTGATTTGCAACAAAGTGACCTTGACCTTTGACCTTGACCTTCAAAATTTTATGCGCTGAAAAGGACCTCTATAGGCCTCTGATATGTGAAGTTACAAAAATTTCCAATGATAACTGTGCTCTGCATAATTTTTTATATGTGATTACAGACAAAAAAAAAACATACAAGCTGACTAACATATCTTACAAAAACTTCGTTTTGGCAAGATAAAAATATACTTTTGTCGTACAAAAGATTCAGCTCATGGAGGAGAGAGAGAGATAGAGATAGAGATAGAGATATATAATTGCCTACTCTGTTTCTCCAAACAAGGTCGTATTTGTAGAAAAAAAAGGACTGGTTCACAATATACTAAGTGCTGACTGCACCACAAAGTACCATAAAACTTAAGCACTCATCCACATATTACACAATACAGCATCATACTGCTATTGTTAATCAATTATAAATGATACTAAAAGGACAGACAGCTCAGGCACCACACCAGAGAGCTCAGACTGCACATGCACATTTGCCCCAAATTTGTTGTCCAAAATTAATTTCACAAGACGAAGGGCAATGTAACAATAATAACAATATCCCCCTTCCGCCACGCGGCGGGGGATAAAAACTTGCAATTCTTAATAAAATGTATTTAAGAAGATTAAATACGGACACTCTCCGTGAGCCGAGTGCCATGACGTATGTCATGTAAAACGGACAGGTCCTGATATAAATCAATTGTGTCAATGATACACAACTATTTCTCATAAATCAATTTTTTTTCACCCGTTCGTTGTTATGTCCATTTTTGGGTTTCAGGAGGTGGGAGGAAGTTCTCCCAGATCTCAAAATCTGCACCTCCTTTTCTGTAAAGGATCATGATTCATGAACTAAACTAAGAAACTTTGTTCTCATGTCCTCGTTCCAAGGGATCTTTTCAAAATCTTCACTGAACCTCTGACAGCCTCCACTTGTAGTTCGTTTGTAGTGATATTCCCGGAATGATTTTTAAATACCAAGTTAGGGTTTTCTTTGTCATTGCTGAAGCTCTAACTATCACTGGTACAATTTCAGCTTTCCACAATTTCCAAATCCTCTTGATCTCATTTTTCAGATCCTGATATTTGGACATTTCCCTGATTCCTGTAGCATTTACTCCAAAGCCATTGTGACCTGAAACCTCAATCAACAATGCTGACGTTTCCTTTTAGTGTTTGAGCACTACGTTCGGATACAATGCTTTGTATCCATTGTCCACACTTGATGGGATAATCTTGTCACGTGTGAGCATTACATGTTCATTTTCAAGGATCGGACTTGGTTTGTGTTTCCATGATTGTTCTGGGGCCGGGGTGTTGAAATATTTACAGATGTGCCAGTGGATTACTCCACAGACGCAGTATTGGCTTTCTGTGTGCAACTGTTCTGACATGAGTTTTTTACATCCCAAAAGGGGGTGACTGGTACTTTCTGTTTCTTCCCCACAAAACCTGCATTTGTCCAATTGGCTCAATCCCACCGTTTTCCTAAAGGCATGAGTGCAGTGTCCTTGGTCTTGGCCATTGATGATGACTCGTTCTCCATCTCAACTAATTTGCCCTCTTCTTAGCAATTCCAAACAGCCTTCCTTGTCAATCCCTGTCCTGTCAAGCTCTTTAAAAAAAAATCTTCTTGATCTTTTGTCATTCTCCCATTTGTCAGAGTATTTCTGCTGATATTTATTTTTATAATTTCCTTTTTTCCCTTTGCAATCACTGGGGCTGTGTTTGTTTCTGTTTATGTTTATCTGTGTAGTGTCCATCAAAGATCCCTTTTCTGCTTTATTGTTTTCTTGCTCATGTACAAATGCTATCCAATAGTCTGTTGAGCTTTTCACCTGCTCCACCAGTCTGACACATGATTGTTCTGTGCACTTGGTTAAGCTCCATCAAACCGCCGCCTCCTTCTCGTCTTGGTAAGTATAACCTCGGTATGCATTGGTTTTTGTGGAACATCTTGTGAATAGTTAGACGTTTCCTTGGTTCCATGTCTAGATTGTTGATCTCCAGTTGTGGCCCATTGAAAATTGCACAGCTATATTGGTACACAGGCACTGGAAGTTGGTTTATAAGAGAGAGAGAGAGAGAGAGAGAGAGAGAGAGAGAGAGAGAGAGAGAGAGAGAGAGAGAGAGAGAGAGAGAGAGAGAGACTGAGACTGAGACTGAGACTGAGACTGAGACTGAGACTGAGACTGAGACTGAGACTGAGACTGAGACTGAGACTGAGACTGAGACTGACTGACTTTAGAATTAGTCTTATTCTGCATAGGTACTCTTTGCTGATTATTTGATGCATTTTTTTTGTGTTGCACCTGGGGGCCTTCTTCTATTCCAAGGTCGTTTTCTTGTAGGCTTAATTTTCTAGTTCCTGCATTGTTGTCCTTTGATCGATTGAGATGTTGTCTGTTCTTTTTGTTTTTCCTCGTACAAATGTGCACTTGGCACATTTGTCAAGACCAAACTCCATTTGGATGTCCTCCGAGTATTGATTTACTTGTTTCAGTTCATCTGCCAATTTCTTATCATTTGGTGCGAATAGTTTAAGATCAGGAAGTATCAGAGTTGTGTTCCAGAGTGGCATTGCTTTCTCAATCAGTGTGACTATTTGGGGATCAATTTCACATACTTGAATGCATTTTATAATCCATGAATGTGGGACACTATCAAAGGCTTTTTAGCCCCCGTTGGACTTAGTCCCAAACTGGGACATGGATTTAGTCTTGATTTTTGTGTGCGTGCATGCGTGCGTCCACAACCATATCTTGGACAAGTATGGACCGATTTTATTTGTACTTGGCACAAAGACAACAAAATGATCGTATGCATATACACATCGTCTCGTTTCATAATGCGATCCAAGATGGTCGACTGGCGGCCATTTTAGTTGTAAAAAACACCCCCGATGTTGAACACGTCCTCAACCATTTCTCGGACATGCATTTACTGATGTTGTTCAAACTTGACACACAGATAAGGAATGAAGGCTTACATATGCATGTCATTTGGTTTCCAAGATCAGATCCAAGATGGCTGACTAGCGGCCATTTTGTGGCTCAAATGTGTCCCCAACCATTTCTCAGACGTGCATGGTCCAATTTTGTTTACACTTGGCACGTGCACAGTGCATGACAGCATACACGTGCATCTCACTTTATTTTGCGATCTGATCAAAGATGGCCGCCTGGCAGACTGGCGGCCATTTTACTTGTACATAAGAATGGGCACGCCGTTTAACTCCGTACAGAAAAATTACTGAAACAACGGGGGCTATGACATTCTATGTCTATTTTACTTGTTTTTAACCTATCCAGACTGTGCATAAGTTGGTTAGGTGGAGCTTGCAGTTTTTGAGTATGGTTTTGTTAAACAATAAATGGTATATTATATTTTCACACATTTATGAATTTATTTATGACTGCTTATTTGTAATTGGACAACCATCTTTCTCTCTTCCTCTTCTTCTTTAAAATAAAAAGTCATCCTGCTCACTACGTCGGTGTCCATTCACATGTGCAAAGAATGTCTTTACTACAGTTGCCTGAATGCTAATTTTTGACAAATATTCAGATGAAAAAATAATAATAACAAGTGGTGCCAGGCACAACAAATCCCGCCCATTTAAGGCATAAAGTTATTTTGGGGATCAAATTTAAATTTGAAACATCCTTAACCTGAATGTTGATTATAAGGAATAGAATAAGGAATATTTTAGTCTTGGTTTGAAGTCAATTAAACCATTTTTGACGAAGTTATGACCGTAAAATGATTTTGACCTTTTCGTGACCTGACCTTGACCTTTGACCTAATTGGACCCAAAAGTTAATGGGGTCGTCCGAGATTCATTACCCACCTGTGGATACAATTTGACAGTGTCTGAGCCGGCCGTTTTCCCGTAAAGTTGTATTTTCCTAACCATGTTTTAGTTTTAATGGAAAATTTGTAATTTTGACCGATGGCCATGACCCCCAAAACTTCGGACCCTACCGATCTTGTTCCTGTTCAGACTGGTAACCTATTCAGACTGCAGGAAGCCCAATGAGCGCTCCTAATCACCGCTGCTCCTCTAAATCGCCAGTGCCCCCCAAATCATTGCCAGCGCCCCTCTATCACTCGTGGAGTCTGGAGCGGCCCCCTGAAAGTTCCCAGCGCCCACTGGGGGGCGGTTGGGACCACTTTGAGAACCACTACTCTAAACAATCATATATATATATATTATTCTTTTATTTATATTTTCATTTACGGGCACTTTCTGACGGACGGTTCTGTGATCCCCCCCCCCCCCCCCCGTGTATTGGCTTTGATGTCTGTCGGCACATGAAATTTCAGCTTTCTACGTCACCCGGAAGGTACCGTATATTAATATCAGTCGGAAGAAACCCTGAAATCCACATCTGTAAACCTGACAAAGGCTCTAGTGTGGTTATTTTAAACCAGGTGGACTATGTGAACGAAATGTTGGTTATCCTACAGGATAAGTCAAAGTTTCGACAGCTGGGAAGGGTGGATACACATGACCGTACGTCACGCTAGGAGAGTGAAATCGGTAAGAAGTTTCTCCAACTGCATAAACGTGGTGAACTGTTGAGGGAATACAAGAGGATCAAGCCGGTAGGCTCTCTTCGTATGAGAATGTACGGTCTACCGAAGGCTCACAAGCAGAATGTTCCACTGAGACCAATTCTGTCCATGGTCGGCTCTGCCCAACATCAGCTAGTGAAATGGCTGGGAGAGTTACTGCAACCAGTGCTCGAGTCAGTCTCCAGGTTCGTCATCAAAGATTCTTTCACTTTTGCTGATGGCATTGATAGCCTGTTTACAAATGTCCCTTTGAGAGAGACCATTGATATATGTGCACATTTGCTGTATCACATGGAACTTGAGCATTCGCCAATTTCTGAATCGGTCTTCATGGAATTGATGAACATGGCTACAAGAGATGTCGAGTTTTGCTTTAATAACATTATGTTCGTCCAAATTGATGGGCTGGCCAGGGGCTCTCCTTTGGGCCCAACATCAGCAAACATCTTTTTTGGCTATCAATAACTGCAGAAGTTGACCAAGTTGCAGGTTTCTCAACCCCCCATCGTGTACTACAGATATGTGGATGACATTTTACCTGTTTGTATCTCGTGAAGTCTGTGACCGCTTCTTGAATGAATTGAATTCTCTTCATCCTGCCCTCAAGTTTACGATTGAATTGAAACATTCTGATTGCTTACCCTTTCTGGGTGTCCTCGTAGAGAGATCTGCATCTTCATTTACTCCATCCATCTATAGAAAGCCCACTTTCAGCGGCCAGTATACTCGATGGGACTCTTTTAGTTCAACGAGATACAAGATTGGTTTGATCAATGGATTAGTGAGTCGAGCTAAGAGGATATGTTCCAATTCCAAACTTCATACAGAGATGGACAAGATTGCTGGCATCCTCAGTGAGAATGGATATCCTAAGTATATCAGGTTTATGTACAAATTCCTCACTGCCACAGATTAATGGAGGATGAGTCCTGAAAAGTGCCCAGTCAACATCAATATTCCTTGGAAAAGGAAAATGTCACAAAGATATGAGGAGCAAATCAAAAGATGTCTCTCAAACACGGATCTGGCTGTTTGTCCAAGGGTGATTTTCACCTCTTGACACCTGATTCCTGCAATTAAGGATGTTTTGCCTGCCTCAAAACTTAGCAATATTATTTAAGAGCTGGTGTGATGCTCGGTTATGTGGGCAGAACTACCCAGACTCGGACAAAGGGACGTGCTGTTTGATTCTGTCAATCACGAAAAACACAATTGGTACACGAATACAGACGGTACGTGCTTGTAGAAAGGTCCCAGCATCAATCCCAACATCGTGTGCATCTGCTATTGGACAGCATTTGATTGAGAATGCAAACTGTGCTGAACATTATAATATGGATGCATTCAAGATATTGAGTAGAGGACGAAGTAAAACGCATCTCCGAATACTAGAAGCGACATTTATTTATTCCATGGACCCCAGTTATGTCGGCAAAAAGAGTTTCTCCACTCATTTTGCTTATTTGTGCAAAGAAGAGGAACACGAACTCGTCTCACGATCACGGATGTTGATGAAGAAGATTCTACAACAGCCTTAGGGGCTCCGCCTCAAACTCTGCAACCTCCAATTGGAGAGCTGAACACTGAATAGGCTCCTCCCACCTAAACCGTCGGGAGTTGATGATGCATGAGTCATCAGAGAACATCCAATCGGAATTTACTTTGTTGATAGGTGTCCATGAGACTGTCCTGCCTTACCTTATTGACTTTGTGTGAATTTCACTTGAAGAGAGCACAAGGAAAATCTTTGTGGTTTTCTTTGTCATCTGTTTTATGGTAATGTCCTTCAAATGTCTCTGTTTATGTCTATATTGAAGTTTTGATATATATATATATATATATATATATATATATATATATATATATATATATATATATATATATATATATTTTTTTCATTTATGGATGCTTTCCAATGGTTCTGTGATTTTTTTTTTCCCCCTGCTTTATCGGCTTCGATGTCCGTCAGCATGCAAAATTACCATGCTTCACTGTTGTCTCAGGTCGCTCACCTGTATTTATTTTTTTCATTTACTTCCTTTCATTTATTTATATTTTCACATATGGATGCTTTCCAATGATTCTGTGATTTTTTCCCAGCGTATCGGCTTAGATATCTGTCGTGTGTGTGCGTGTGCGTGTGCGTGTGTGTGTGTGTGTGTGTGTGTGTGTGTGTGTGTGTGTGTGTGTGTGTGTGTGTGTGTATCTCCTCCATAACTCCAAAACCATAAAACCTATCAACCTGAAACTTTGCATGCACAGTAAGAAACCTCCAAGGAAGTGTAAGAGTGGAAATTGGGTGTTTGGGTTAATTAAAACACCTGCTTTGAAGATAATTAAATAAGGCCGTTCCCCGTCGCAAGCGGCCCATGCCCCGTCGTCCTGAGCGAGCGGCCCGTGCCCCGTCGTCCAGAGCAAGCGGCCCGTGCCCTGTCGTCCAGAGCGAGCAACCCGTGCCCCGTCCTCCTGAGCGAGTGGTTCATACCGCGTCGTCCGGAGCGAGCGGTTTGTGCTCCTGCTTTTTTGCCGCCCCCCGCTCCTCCACCCCTCCTCACTCCCTTCTGCTTCATCGCTCACCACCCCTCCTCATCCCCTCCTGCTTCCTCGCTCCCCTACCCCACCTCGGTCTCCCGACCACCTCGCTCTTCCACCCCTTCTCTCTCCCCATCTTTTTCTCCCCCCTTCTCAGTATTCCTGTCAGTGAAGTGACAGGTGGTATTTCCTAGAAATCGATATATGTATTCTCTGCCAGTCTGGATGTCTTTCTGTCTCTCCCTCTGTCTGTCCATTCAGGGCAGCGATTCAAAATCAAATTGCCACAATTTTGTTTGCTCTGTGTCGGATCTCAGGCCTCAGAGGTCTCTATTGTAAGGCTCACACTGACTCTCACAGCTTTATCCAAACTCTACTTCGATATCTGATTTCACTTTTCATCGTGGCAAAGTTGTATTAAGACTCGGTTGCAGCAAAAGGGGAGAAAAATCAGACGAATATTGGCGATTTTAGACAAAAATGTATGTTAAATGAAATTAAGGCCTTTAAAGTAAAGTCTATTCAGACTCCCTCACGGCTTCATCTTAAGTCTAATTTGCCATCTGATTTAATTTTCATCGTCACTAATATACTTTAAGATCCAGTTGCAGCAAAAGGGGAGAAAGTCGGACAAATATTGGTGTTTCTAGCCAAAAGTGCATTTTTAATAGCTGTTTTGAATGTATCTGGTTTGGCGTGATTGGTGGGTAGTGGAGAGAGGGGGTGGGGGGGATAGAAAGTTGGTGTGAGTTGGGGGGGGGAGAGGACAGAAGGTGACATAGATCGAATTGGGGGGGCAAAGTGCAAAAGCCTAGCAATGCATTGCATGCATACGATGTAGGACACCTTTGAAAGCTCTTCTGCATCATTTACTATCAAATGAAATGAGATTGTTCAAAAGTTTTTATGGCCCCAAACTAATTTTAGTTTTATGTTCTAATTTAATATAGGTAAATTTTTGTTTCATATCGGCCCCACACTAATTTTAGTTTCATGTTCTACTTTAATATAGGTTAAATTTCGTTTAATCTCAGCCCCAAACTAATTTTAGTTTCATATTCTAGTTAAATATTGGCTAATTTTAGTTTCATGTTCTTGTTAAATATTGGCTAATTTTAGTTTAATATCGGCCCCAAACTAATTTTAGTTTCATGTACTAGTTAAATATTGGCTAATTTTAGTTTAATGTCGGCCCCAAACTAATTTTAGTTTCATGTTCTAATTTAATATTGGCTAATTTTAGTTTAATATCGGCCCCAACTAATTTTAGTTTCATGTTCTCGTTAAATATTGGCTAATTTTAGTTTAATATCAGCCCCAAAGTAATTTTAGTTTCATGTTCTAGTTAAATATTGGCTACTTTTCGTTTAATATCGGCCCCAAACTAATTTTAGCTTCATGTTCTAATTTAATGTAGGCAAAATTTTGTTTTATCTCAGCCCCAAACTAATTTTAGTTTCATGTTCTAGTTAAATATTGGCTAATTTTAGTTTAATATCGGCCCCAAACTAATTTTAGTTTCATGTTCTCGTTAAATATTGGCTACTTTTCGTTTAACATCGGCCCCAAAATAATTTTAGTTTCATGTTCTAATTTAATATCGGCTAAATTTCCTTTAATCTCAGCCCCAAACTAATTTCAGTTTCATGTTATAGTTAAATATTGGCTAATTTTAGTTTAATATCGGCCCCAAACTAATTTTGGTTTCATGTTCTAATTTAATATTGGCTAATTTTCGTTTAATATCGGCCCCAAACTAATTTTAGTTTCATGTTCTAGTTAAATATTGGCTAATTTAAGTTTCATGTTCTAATTTAATATTGGCTAATTTTAGTTTAATATCGGCCCCAAACTAATTTTAGTTTTACGTTCTAGTTAAATATTGGCTAATTTTAGTTTAATATTGGCCCCAAACTAATTTTAGTTTCATGTTCTAGTTAAATATTGGCTACTTTTCATTTAATATCGGCCCCAAACTAATTTTAGTTTCATGTTCTAATTTAAATGTAGGCAAAATTTTGTTTCATCTCAGCCCCAAACTAATTTTAGTGTCATGTTCTAGTTAAATATTGGCTAATTTTAGTTTAATATCAGCCCCAAAATAATGTTAGTTTTATGTTCTAATTTAATATAGGCTAATTTTAGTTTAATATCAGCCTCAAACTAATTTTATTTCCATGTTCTAGTTTAATATAGGCTAATTTTAGTTTAATATCGGCCCCAAACTAATTTTTTTACTTTTATGTTGTAGTTTAATCTATGCTAATTTTAGTTGAATTTTAATAGCCGTTTTGAATTTATCTGGTCTGGCATGATGCAGGGAGAGGAAAGCGAGGGTGAGAGAGAGGAGGATGAGAGGGGTGAAGCTGAGGGGGAAGAGTTAAGGTCTTGAAGTCACATTTTACATTACGTGAAATTGTACGTTTCACATCACAAACTGTAATACATGTGCATGGGCATGCATTCACATATTATGTGAAGTAAATAAATGGTTTACATTACATCATTTCTGAATCTGATGAATTGCCCATTTTGGAAAACTCCACATGCAGCATCGAACTCATGATGTCCAAGTGTCATACATGCGTGTCTATGCCCGTGGGTTTCCCACAAGTGTACCGATTTGCATTATCATAATCTCCTTTGTTGAAACCTAACGATAAGCATCCTATAGTGTACCTGGAGTCAGGGCATCAGGATTAAAGTTCCTCTTGCGTCGATGTTGTTGTTTGGTGCTCTGGGGTGGGCTTGAAGTTTGGCTGGGGCTTGTTGGGTTTGAACCTGCAGAAGCAAAGTCCTCAATGCTGCTCCCTAAAGAAGAACACGGACAAGCAAGAACGGTTATTTTACTTGACCTCTTCTCCTAAATGAATGACGTATCCTCATGCAGTTTGCTGTGTACTGCAAATTCAAAGGAGAATCTTAGAACTGAAGCACTGAAACTACCGAGTCACGTGCCTGCCTGGGGGAAATAAAGTGTCATTATATGACGTAAGAGAGTTATAATACATCGGTGAAACAGCTCTTGTAGTTTATGCAAAGTGGATAATGAGTATCCTGAGAGGGTCATTGGTACTTTTATTCCAATCCTAAAGCTGAAAATGGTGTTTGAGGAGTTTCCTTTGAAAGCAATCTGGATCCACTCAGTGGGACGTAAGAGTGATTATTTCAGCAGTGGAGTGGAGTCAGCAAAAATAGACAGGGAGGTCTTGTGGAGTGGAGCACAAGGAATGCACAGATGGTCAAACGGTTCAATTAAAACTTTTGAGAATCCACCAGGAACAGTCCTGGTGATGATTTCTGTGGAACGCCTGTAACATGAAAACAAGTCCAAATCGATGAGATGTTCAAGAGGCTTGTCCAGATTTATCAGACACCTTGGACAGGCAATCCATATTCAGTTAAATGCATGCTATTGTCTGAGCAAGCATGCTTAGTGGATGTAGCTTTGTCAAAATTGCAGATCTATGAATTATTTCTTGACTAAACTCGAATGAATATGTATTTCTTACTTTAACTCAGAAATAACCCAGAATGTAACAATTAACTGGAATGACACTCAGTGGAGCACACACCTCTGCCAGGCTGAACAGTTTATTTTTTGGATTCCACTGATAGGCCAGATCTGCATCCGTATCTGAACCAAAATCCAATCGGCTTGTTCTCGTTACATAAACAATTCATCCACAACTTAAAAAAATATATCATGCCACATATCGTTTTTGACCCCATCTCTCAATCGTGAAGAATCACTTAAAAATTTTTTTTTATCGTATCCGGATCCGGATTCAGATCTTCACCAAAAGTAAATAAATTATTCTGTCACATACCCAACCTCTCCACCAAATGTTGTCTGAATCCATCCACAACTTTTTGAGATTAACTGTCCACAGGCAAACAAACAAACAAACAAACAGACAGACTGGGGTGAAAACATTACCTCTGCCAACAAAGGTGGGCAGAGGTCAACAGATTTTGGTAGAGAAGCCATAGACCACTATATCCTTGAGGTGTTTCCAACTCTGGACCCACCTAGTGGGATGGAAGAGTAATTGTTCCAGCAGCAGAGTGGGGTGAGCAAAACAAGGCATGTAGGTCTTGTGGAGGGGAGTATAAGGAATGCAGCGAGGGTTAAATGGTTCATTTCAACCTATTGAGAATCCTTCAGGAACAGTCCTGGTTGTGATCCTCCAGAAACAAGCTCTCCCCTCCCCCCCCAACCAACCTTCTTCCAGACCCTTCGCTCATTGTTAGTTTTGTTACCTGTGCCAGAATATGAAGTGGCTCCTTGTTCAATGCTGGAGACAGAAGAAGGTCGAAGATCCTGGGTCCCCTTTTCCGATTCACACACTGATAAATGAGAAAGAAATTACAGAGAAGAAAGAATAAAATTTAAAAAAACATAAAAAGGTATGCACAACAATATCTCAAATAAAAAAAAACTCATGATATCATCATACATACACTATTATTGCTCCAAAACAAGATGTCCATTTCCTACAACATCAGACATTATTGAGTAAATTCACTTTCACTGTCGAGGGTATTTACACTCGGTCACCTCACGTTTTTACTCAACACTCTAATATGAAGTCGCATCAATGCTACACAACATGGCAAATCAGGAAGAGAGAGAGACACAGAGACACACACGCACGTGGTGAGTTTCACGTTTTTTTGTTTTTTTTTTCGAGTCGCCTAAGTTAGACTCACACACACAAGTCAAATGGGGAAAAATAGCCTCACATACGGTGAAAAAACAAAACAAAACATTTCCATGATCCATGAGAATATGTTCCAAATATGCTCTTGCACTTTCTATTAAAAAGCGATGCAAAGACACGATCGGGTTCTCCTGTATTGGGATCTCCTGCACTGAGACCAAAGCTCAGGGACTATCGTTCTCACATTGCAGGCAGGTCGGTAAGCTCTGTTTTTTTACTTGCTGCCTCTGCTCTCTTAATCTTCCAACCCTCCCCAGCTCCTCCAGGATGTATACCTTCCACCAGTAACTGCCTCTTGGTTGAACTCCCCAAAGCAGGACTTTCTGCAAATCTCCAATATTCTTTACCTCTCCTAACGTTTTTGGAACTGCCTTCCAGAGACTCGTCCATCACACTCTTCCCTCCACGGTTTCAACTTGATGGTGCGTCATCATCCCATGCTCTCCCTCATCCTTATATGCAATGTGTTATACCCTCTTTAACCACACCAAACCCAGCACTCTTCCTTACAGGTTGCTGTGATTCCTCCCTTCACCCTTTTTACCTTCTATTTTGTTCCTTTATTGTGCATCCACCCATGACCCCAGTGCCCCACTGTCAGAGCATTGCCTCATTACCCTCTGTTATCCCACTCTTCCTTTCATCTAGATGTTGCAGCCAATAAAAGAAAAATCAACAGCCAACATTTGCTGTGATGTTACGTTCGATGAAGAATCTGCTCAGTTGCCACTGTTGTTGTGGAAACCAATAAAGCAGTCCTTCAAGCTTCAAGTACACAGTGAATAGCTCCTGGCTGACGTTCACACCAAAAAAAAAATTCACTCACCATTACGTGTACCGTGCCCACCATCGGCAGACACGGGGCGAGTGGAAGAGCTTGTGCGAGGACTGGTACCAGGAGAGAATGCTCGAGGAGGTCGTTTTCCAGGAATCTTCACGGTGGTGCTCAGTAGGTCTATCTCCTTTCCGTTCACATTCTGCATGTATTCCTGTGGTTAAGAATCTCGATGTCACTCATAAAGCCCACAATCCATTCGATCATTGGCTTGATGTGGACAAACAGATTTGATAAATCAAAATTGGTTTCAATCCAATAATTTGCTTTCCAACTAAACAGTTGGTGCCTCCACTTGGCTACAAGAGATACCTGCACTCTATTCCAACATGAAAACAATATTTTCTTGGAAAAATGTCACAAAAATCTAAACATTAGTAAACCAGCTGAATGATTGTGAGTTGCTGTTCAGCAATGTTAATTCGTGATGACACGATAACCACCGATGGCAAGTCCGACAAATGCAATCTTTAAAATGGTGTTTCTTGTGAAGAGGGAAGAGACACACACACGCACGCACACACACATCTCAGATGTTGCTCATGGGTTCATAGTGCTTTTCGTGGAGTAGAAATCGACGAAACCTGTGAAATTGGGTCATGGCACCTGTTCAACGACCAAAGCGGCCCATTCAACAGTGGTGCGGTGACAACTCGGTGAACTCAGATCGGGTGCAAAACATGGTTTGTGTGACGGGTCTTGGTCACATAGCTCACGTTTAGACGAGGGTGGTAGGTAAGCAGGCCATTTTCACACAGAGTCACATACTTCTTCTTCCACTCTTTGTTCAATGTGCCACTCCACTTGGACAAATTTCCCTGCAGAAATGTAGAGCCCATTAACAGACACATTCACGGTGCAAAGGAGGACTGCAATTAAACAACATGGCAATATAATAATAATATTGGTTAATAATAATATTTGTCAGGTCAGGTTCGATCTGTGACCTGCTACAGGTACCATGTAAACCTGTACTAACCTGTTCCGTGGTCGGGTTGTCGGCGACTAAACCGTCTCCCCCACCAGGTTTTCTGGTGAGGAGGGTGTTTGGATATGGACACCCAGCAGGATTAAAAACAAAACCTGTCAAAGGGCGGAGGAGCTCCTTGTGAGCCAACGGCCATCCATATCTAGTGCCCAACTGTGTCTGCGGACGTCCTCCTGCAGTTGGGTTACTTCTTATTAGGAGGTTGGTGGCAGGATTTGCACTCCAGCCACCGTAAAACCCTTCATTCCACAAAACGCAAAAACGCAAAAAAATCTGAAAACCCACTCCGTGGGAGTACCTCCTGTGCAGCTTCCCTTCGCAGGGCAGCTCACCGGATGATGGGATTGGGGCAAAGCCTTCGGGACCCCCAATCTTTGATAGGAGGGAAACCACGGGGTAACATCCCTGGGTCAGATTGCGGGAGAGTGTGTCGGAGTGGTGCTGAGGTGTCGTCCACCAGACGGCGGTCTCCTTGGGTTAACCTGAGGCGGTCCCTTCGGGTAGGTGCCTGGAATGTCCTATCCCTAAGAGAGGATGATCACCTGTCTCTGTTATCATCTGAGCTCAAGCGTTTGGACATCGGGATTGCAGCTCTCTCTGAGGTTCGGAGACCGGATTGCGGCGAGATAATGGTGGGTGGTTACACCTACTATTGGTCTGGTCGCTCTGATGGTTACCATACCCAGGAGTTGCTGTAGCTGTGTCCAATAAGCTGACCCCAATGATAATTGAGGTAACACCGGTCAACGAGCGTATTATGAGATTAAGGATTCGTCACTCCTTGGGTGTCATTTCCCTGGTCTCTATTTATGCTCCGACTGAGGCGAGTGATCTTACCGTGAAGGATGCATTCTACGCCACACTCGAGTCTGTGGTTGATCAGTGCCCCAGACGAGATACACTTCTAGTCTTGGGGGATTTCAATGCATCGACTGGAACTGATAGGGATGGTTATGAGGTGTGTGTTGGTCCCCATGGGTCAGGAACTATGAACCAGAATAGCACTAAGTTCCTTGACTTTGCAAGAAGTCATGGACTTAGGGTGGCTGGTTCATGGTTTCAGCGCCCGCAAGCTCATCGCTGGACTTGGTATTCCAACGCTGGCGGTGTGGCAAAGGAGATTGACCATGTCCTCATTGACGGTCGTTGGAGGATGATCCAGAACTGCAGGGTCTACCGGAGTGCTCAGTTCCTCAATACTGACCACAGGCTTGTTGTAGCAACTCTAAAGCTGCACCTTAAATCCTGGAGAATGGTACCATCCCAGCCTAGGCTGGATGTTGCCAAGCTCAGGGATGAGAGAGTAGCTGAGGAGTTTGCGAACAGGCTGAGTGGACACTTGGGGGTCTGGGTGCTTTGGGGGTCCTGAAGAGTTGTGGAGCACCTTCAAGACCACCGTCCTTGATGTTGCCGGTGGATGCCTTGGAGTTCACCGCAGGGCAAAGAAGAATTTTGTCTCTCAAGGGACACTGGATACCATTGACCAGAGTCGCAGGGCCAGGCTGAATGGCAGAGCTGAGCTGTTCAGGGAGCTGAGGCGTAAAACTGTACGTGCACTGAGGGTGGACAAGGAGGCCTATGTGCGAGGAATCTGTGAGGGGGTAGAGCATCACCTGTGGACAGGTGATTCTCGTCCCGCTTACAGGGGAATTCGCGCATTACGTTCATCCAAGCCCATCCCTCGGAGCACTGCAGTTCGAGCAGAGAGTGGTAGGCTCTTGACAGAGGAGTCTGAAGTGAAGGCCCGCTGGGCCGGTTACTTTGAGCGGTTGTACCAGGCTGATCCCCCAGCTGTCGAGTTGGACGTCAAGGGTGTTACAATCCCTGTTGCTGACCCTCGAATCAACTGTGGTCCACCATCGCTTGTGGAAACACGGGCTGCGGTGAACCAGTTGAAACGGGGCAAAGCTCCAGGGATCTGTGGCATCCATGCTGAACTTCTCAAGGCTGGTGGAAATGCTGCACTCGCGTCGTTGCATGCAGTTTTGTGCTCTGCCTGGAACACAGGCATCATCCCAACTGACTGGAAGAGGGGCCTTGTTGTCCCTCTCTGGAAAGGGAAGGGTGATCGCCAAGACTGCAACAACTACCGAGGGGTGACGCTGCTCTCAGTGCCGGGCAAGGTCTTTGCTCGGATAATTCTTGATAGGGTTCGCCACCATCTGCTTGAGCACCAGCGTCCAGAGCAGTCAGGCTTTACACCAAAGAGGTCAACGATTGACCGTATCCTTGCTCTTCGTGTCCTCACTGAACGCAGACGAGAGTTTCGGCAGGGGCTGCTTGCAGCCTATGTTGATCTCTGTAAAGCGTTCGATTCAGTGAATCGGGATGTCCTCTGGAGGATTCTTGGTCTTCGTGGGGTGCCACCGAAACTGATCGATCTGATGTCTGAACTCTACTCTGGTACTGAGAGTGCTGTGAAGTGTGGTGGTACCGCCTCTGACTTATTTCCAGTTGTTACTGGAGTTCGTCAGGGATGTGTACTTGCCCCCACACTTTTCAGCACTTGTATGGACTGGATTTTTGGGAGGATGTCGGAGAGATCAAGTTGCGGTGCATCGTTTGGCAATGTCAAGATCTCGGACCTTGATTTTGCAGATGATGCAGTCATCTTTGCGGAGACTTTAGACATCCTCTTGGGGGCCCTCGAGGTGCTGAATGAGGAGTCGGAGCCGTTGGGATTACGGATTTCTTGGGTCAAAACAAAGATCCAGGCTTTCGGTGACATCTTGGATGCTGCTGTCCTGTCTGTGTCTGTTTGTGGTGAGGATGTTGAGGTCGTGGATAGATTCACTTACCTTGGCAGTGATATTCATGTCTCCGCAGGTTGTGAGCCGGAGGTCAATAGACGTCTGGGTCGGGCCTGGGGAGTCATGGATTCACTGGATCATGGGGTGTGGCGCTGCCGGTACCTGTGCGGGAGGACGAAAGTCCGAGTCTTCAGGTCCTTGGTACTTCCAGTCTTGCTCTATGGGTGCGAGACTTGGACTCTGACCAAGGATCTGAGACGGAGACTTAATTCCTTTGGTACCAGGTCTCTTCGGAGAATCCTTGGCTATCGCTGGTCGGATTTTGTGTCCAACGAGCGGTTGCTGAGAGAGACTCGGATGAGATTTGTTACCTGCATAGTCCGTGAGCGTCAGCTGCGGCTGTATGGACATGTGGCTCGTTTTCCTGACGCTGATCCTGCTCACCAGATTCTCTCAGCGAGGGAGTCTCATGAGTGGAGGAGGCCAGTGGGCCGACCACGTGCCTCATGGTTGCAGCAGGTTGACCATCATCTCAAGGAGATGGGGATGGGCCTGGCATCTGCCTGGGGGATGGCCAGACGGAGGCCCCCGGAGTACCGGCGGAAAGTGGACGCAGCGACGCGCTGTTCTGGCACATGCTCCCATACCTGACCTGACCTGATTGGTTAATTGCTTCGTGCTTTCGTACAGACAAGTTAGTGTTCCCATGTTCAAAATTCCTGCTTAATTCAGTCTTGGAGTAGTGTCGATGCAGTGCTATCTGCAGCAGTAAATAGGGTGAGCTTTCATGTCAACAACAAGGGAGCTTTTGCCCACCAGTTATGTTTCAAATGCTGACGAGTCTCCCACTTTGACCACGAGGCTCTCATTTTGCCCAGGAGTCTCTCACTGACCAGCCATCTCCCATTTTGACCAGGAGTCTCACATTTTGACCAGCCATCTCCCATTTTGACCAGGAGTCTCATACTTTGACCAGGAGTCTCATACTTTGACCAGGAGGCTCACACTTTGACCAGCTATCTCCCGTTTTGACCAAGAGGCTCTCATTTTGACCAGGAGTCTCTCACTGACCAGCAATCTCACATTTTTACCAGGAGTCTCACATTTTGACCAAGAGGCTCACACTTTGACCAGCCATCTCCCGTTTTGACCAGGAGTCTCACACTTTGACCAAGAGGCTCTCATTTTGACCAAGAGTCTCCCACTTTGACCAGGAGTCTCTCATTGACCAGCCATCTCCTGTTTTGACCAGGAGTCTCACACTTTGACCAGCCATCTCCCATTTGAACCAGGAGTCTCACACTTTGACCAGCAATCTCACACTTTGACCAGGAGTGTCTCACTGACCAGCCATCTCCCCTTTTGACCAGGAATCTCACTTTGACCAAGAGGCTCACACTTTGACCAGCCATCTCCCGTTTTGTCAGGAGTCTCCCACTTTGACCAGGAGTCTCACACTTTGACCAGCCATCTCCTGTTTTGACTAGGAGTCTCCCACTTTGACCAAGAGGGTCTCATTTTGACCAGGCTCACACTTTGACCAGGAGTATCTTTCTCACTGACCATGATTCTCTTACTTTAACCAAGAGGCTTTCATTTTGATCAGGAGGCTCAAACCTTGACCAGGAGTCTCCCACTTCGACCAAGAGGCTCATTTTGACCAACAGGCTCACACTTTGACCAGGAGTCTCCCACTTTGACAGAGGCTCTCACTTTGACCAGTAGTTTCCCATTTTGACCAGCAGTGTTTCAGCTTGACTCAGTGTTTCCTATCTTGATGAGATGTGTGCATGTTGTGTTTTGTACATTTCTAAGATATGACAGGTATCATATGAAATGAAGTTTCACTTAAAGGTATTTGTGACCAGTTGGCATCACACAATTATTATGGGACACATCCAATTTGATAACGTCCATTATTTAAGAGCAGTCTGACTGCATTAGAAAGAGCTCCACCGAGTGGTGGACATATCAAAGAGGTTCATGCAGGAGTGTGTATAAAACTGCTCGCACAACAAGTGATTTTGAACTTCCGAGCACATCATCTTCACCCTAATGCAAATAGGATGACACGAAACCAGCAGGCATGAAGATAACTGCGTCAAAATATAGAGGGTAATTGATCATTTTAAAAAACAAAACAAAAAAAAAACCAGTGGACAACCTATCACAAGCACTCGGATTAAAAGTGACCGTTTTTACAGCCATTTTTCCCTGCTGTGCAGGGGTTTGGCTTTTTCTTGAGGCAATGTTTTATGGCCGGATGCCCTTCCTGACGCCAACCCTGGTCGCCTCTTACGACACACAGGGATATGGTACACCTATTCTAACCGGGGCATACACCGGGACCAGTACACTGGCACTCATTTCGCCGACCTCGGAAGGATGACAGGCTGAGTCAACCCCCTGGTGTTAATTCAGCAGCCAACGGGACTTGAACTCAGGACCCTGGGATCCCAAGCCGCCACCCTAACCACTAAGCCAACACCAGGCTTAAGCACTCGGATTGGTGTTCAATAATGAGTGAAATCTCATGCTTAATATCCCTGGTGTGTAATAGTCTATTTCCACACGTCTGTCCCCCTACCTTATCTCGTCACTCTCCGAACCTCTCCCCCAACCCCCTCCCCTTGAAACATAATGTCCAATGTAATTGTGACTCCTTTTCTCAACAATGACACTGGTTAACCTCCATCTTTGCCCACGTTGCATTGTTTCAATGTTAATGTGCTCGGCTGAAGGAATTATAATATGTACAGGTGTGTCGATTGAGAGTGTGTGACAACAAATCATCGGGATCATTCACTACCGGTGTATACCTGATTGTGCCTCGTGCAGAAACTCCACCGAGCGCATTCGTAAAATTTTCACTATTATATAATACTATGCTAGATTATTCTGTTGAGGTGTACTGGGATGGGAATGCTTTATAAATGTTAGACATAATATGTTTTACCCTCGTGTGTCATGCACATGTGCATCGGTTAAAGAAAAACTGCTTGGGAACACATCAAATCACAGGACGGAGCACACAGGTCACGTTTGCTCGTGGAAGGCACACATGAAGGTGAACAGACAAGTCCACCTGTTTGATGGGTATCGCTCTCCCACTCCCAATGCGTTCAGTCCTCTCATCTCCAACCTTCCTTTCGGCCTCTCCTCCTCGGGTACTCTGGAAATGTCAGGGTAACACATGAAAGCTGATGACTAGTCGTATGTTGGTGAGTTGTTACATTATTTCGATACATGGGGCGTTCAAACAGCTCTACAAAGGAAATATTGTTTAGAGACTAAGAAAATGCAATTGTCAAACATAAGGGTCTCACTCTGAGCTATGACCTCTCTTGAGCAGACCTCATATGTCAAAGCGGTCCTCAAAACCAGGCTGCACACGTAACATCGACACGCCAAGTCCTTCCTTGGTGAAGGTGAACTTATGTTATCTTACACGGCCATTGTCTGCAGTATGATAGAATACTGCTCTCCCTTATGGGTTAGTGCCCCCCCCCCCCAATCACGCTTCTCACTTTTTGTGTACCATGTCGAGGCTCGTGTAAGAGCAAACACACAGAAACGTATAACAGGGCAGGAGACAAGAGGGGTGGGAGAGAGAAGCACAAAATAGTGGGGAACAGAGACAATAGGACATCTGTGGAAGGGAGAGTGATGGGGGCAGGGTACACAATATGGTACTACAGAGACTTTCAGGAAGGAAAACAGGGAATTCGAAGGAGGTGGGTTTGGGGTGGATTAACGTGGGTTGGAAAGATCGAGGATTTGGATGGGAGAAGATAAGAGGTGGCGGTGAACAGCTGTTTTGAAGGCCTGGAGGCAAGAATGGGATTGAAGAGAGTGTGGGAGTTTATTCTAGAGGTGGGGGAGGGGGGGAGAGGGGGGGGACAGGAATGAAAAGAGTGAAGGTGAGCAGTGATTTGTGATTTTGGCAGTTTCACCAGAAGGGGGATTTTGGCGGACCTTGAGTGCCCTGCGGAAATATAGGGGGGACAGGTCACAAACAGAGCGGGGGGAGGGGGGAGGCCGGTGAGGAGACAGTAGAAGACAAAAAGACCACCAACCTGCCTCTGGTGAGAGAGAGAGAGAGAGTGAAGGATGCACATGTTCTTTTAACAATACCCCTTCAATGTGAAACTTCCACACTTCAAATTCACTGCTTACCTCTACCTCTTTATTCTCTGCTTAAGGGAACCATTTTCTCAGTCTATTCTATTCCACCCTTCCCTCCATAGTCCGTAGCTTAAACTTGGTAGTCCACCACGACCCCAGGTCATCCTCCATTCCTCCCCTTCATCTTTTTTAAGCCTCGTCAACTCTGCCCATCTACATGCACATGATGTTTCAGTTCTTCGTCTGTCTCCTGCTCGTTCATCCCCTTGTGGCCTCGTGTCGTCCCACTGCCAGTGCATTGCCTTCGACCCTCCATTACCTTGCTCTTCAATGATCCCAGACTTTGTTCAACAAAAAAAACATTTAAAAAGCAATTTTTTTCTTGTGATATACAAGTATATATAATTAGTAAGGAAATTTTTCTTTCAATTATTGCAAGGATAAGAATAAGGTGTTTCTTCGATAATTGTGATCATCTACTTCAAGAACTTTTTCAAACACAATGACCCCAAGGTGCTCCCTCAACATTAGGTAATGCCACCATGGAAACAGAACAACAAACTGTTCTGGCAAATGGATCTGGATTCAAAGCTGGAACCTCCACGAGACATCTTCGCATGACGTTTTCAAAATGGCAAAAGTTTCTACCAAGTCTCCCACCTCTCTCCACTTCCCCTCACCTTCCCCTATGACCCGAGCACGTATGTAATATATAGACAGCCTATTGTGCCGTAGACACGCATTTGTACACCTGAAGGGTATAATGTTGTTCTTTTTTCTTTCACTTTTTGAGCCTCGTTTACACAATCCGAAAAGTTGAACTTCAAATCCTTCATGTTCTCTCAAAGTTAAATCCGACAAAGCAAGATTCCGAGCATTCCCTGCAAACTCACCGGAAAGATGTTGGGACGCCGTCTGCTGCTCTTGCGAAAAGACGAAGGAGACCCACTCGATCCAACTTGTCGTACAGGTGTTGATGTTCGGAATGATCCGGTCTGAGCAAAGCCATGTTTATAAAAAAAAATGTTAATTGGCTTCATCGACACCGAGAGGAAATTGTATTTACAAGATTTTTCTCACACATCATTTTCTGTGTTACTTGAACAGGAAAGAAGTTGTCGCACTTCCATCAATGAAGAATTAAGATAACATAAGCAACTGGAATGGCACGCAGTAGAGCGCATACCTCCGCCATGCAATGCCTGATCCAGAAGAACATATTGGGCCCAATACATTTTTGAACAAGAAAAAGAGCAATAAGAGAGTGCAGACCCTCATCAGGATTGCTTTTGTGTAGTGTATTTTGAGTGGTGTTTGTGTACTGGTGTGTTACGCAATAAGAGACATAACTCGAACTGCCACTTTGTAACTGCTGGTAGTGATGACCGGGTACCAAGACGTCCCGCTTTGATCGGACACCTGACCCTGAGACATGACGTATTAAAAATTATTATTCAATTCTATTTGGAATGGGATTAAAATATATTCAATTCAAATCAAATGTAAGACCAAATAGGTACAGTCCTGCAATCAGAAGGAACCCAAACAAGCAACAAGCATCGATGAAGTCATCAGGAGGAACCTGGATAGGATTCACATTTCAGCTGCTACTCATCTACCCTCAAACCCATCCAGGAATAGCCAAGTGAACATCATTCAAAACAAAAAATAACAATAAATAAAATCAAAAAAAGAAAAGAACCCAGATTTAAAAATTAAATAATTCTGGTTGCCAGACTATGTGTCCGATCAAGTTGAAATTTAAAGGTCGAAACGTATTAATTATTCAATCATCCACGGTGTCCTTTGTGAAGAGTGGGTGACCTATCGCCGGCACCATGAACAGATTCCAAATTCCTGGCCTAACCCACAGAGGGCTTTGCATCAGCTGCAGAGTCATACCCTCAGGCAATGATGCTACCCCGCAGCCTTGTGCTGCATACAAAAGAAGATGGCATGTGAATTGACCATGGGCAGAGTGACAGGTCGGGGAACACAGAGAATCAATATTTACTTTTCCTGAAAATGGGGAGTCCGGATGACCAAAGGTCAGGTCAGGTATGGGAACATGAGCCAGAGCAGCACGTCGCTGCATCCATTTTCCGCCGGTACTCCAGGGGCCTCCGTTAAGCCATCCCCCAGGCAGATGCCTGGCCCATCCCAATCTCCTTGAGATGCTGATGAACCTGCTGCAGCAATGAGGCACGTGGTCGGCCCATTGGCCTCCTCCACTCACAAGACTCCCTCGTTGAGAGAATCTCGTGAGCAGGATCAGCGTCAGGAAAACGAGCCACATGTCCATACAGCCGCAACTGACACACAGACTATGCAGGTAACAAATCTCATTTGAGTCTCTCTCAGCAACCGCTCATTGGACACAAAGTCCAACCAGCGATAGCCAAGGATTCTCCGAAGAGACCTGGCACCAAAGGAATCAAGTCTCCGTCTCATCCTTGATCAGAGTCCAAGTCTCATATCCATAGAGCAACACTGGAAGCACCAAGGACCTGAAGACTCGGACTTTCGTCCTCCCGCACAGGTACCGGCAGCGCCACACCCCATTATCCAGTGAATCCATGACTCCCCAGGCCCGTCCCAGACGTCTATTGACCTCTGACTCAAAGCCAGCAGAGACATGAATATCACTGCCGAGGGAAGTGAATCTCTCCACGACCTCAACATCCTCACCACAAACAGGCACAGGCAGGACAGCAGCATCCAAGATGTCATTGAAAGCCTGGATCTTAGTTTTGACCCAGGAAACCCGTAATCCCAGCGGCTCCGACTCCTCATTCAGCAAACAAGGGCCCCCAAAATGATATCTGGAGACTCCGCAAAGATGACTGCATCATCTGTGAAATCAAGGTCAGAGATCTTGACATTCCCAAATGATGCCGTAGACATTCCCGACTTGACATTTTGACATTCCCGACTGGCAGGGTCTCCGAGCAGCCATCAAACTTACAGATTGGTCTCCTATCACTACTTTCTCAAACATCAACTCATCCTGGGAATTCTTTCAAAGAAACTTGCTCTCCCTCATGCACAGATTTATCCCCTCTCGTGTTCAGCTGTCTTACCCTTCCTCCCGCCCTTGGTTTACTGAAGCTTGTGGCGAGGCAGTTGTCCTGAAACAACTTGCCTTTGCCTCATGGAAAGCAAACCCAACTGAGGGCAATCTCAGTTCTTTCCACAAAGCTTGGAACAAGTGTGTATCTACCCTCAGGAGAGCCAGAAAACATCTTTCTCATCTCAAGTCTGAACTCTCAAACCTCTCTCCCTCCTCAAAATCCTGGTGGCGTTTAATCAAATCTGTTTCTGGTGTATGTTCCCCCTCCATCCCCTCCCTTACCTCAAATGGCCGCACTGCTGATTCCACACGTGATAAAGCTGAATGTCTAAACTCGGTGTTTGCAGCTAAATCTTGTGTCCTAAACCCATCACTATCTCTACCCACTTTACCCAGTCGCACCCAACTGTCCCTGGACTCTGTGTCCTTTTCTCCTGACAAGGTGGAGAGCTTGCTTTCAAACCTCGAGTCAGATTCTGCAACCGGTCCAGACGGCATCAGCCCACGTGTCCTCAAAGCCTGCTCTTCTGCTCTTGCTCACCCTCTCTCTGTTCTATTCACCCTCTCATTTGACCAAGGTCATCTGCCATCTGCTTGGAAATCTGCTAACATCACTGCCCTGCATAAAAAGGTGCAAAAACAGATCCCTGTAACTACAGACCAATCAGCCTTCTCCCAATCATCAGCAAGGTGATGGAATCCATCATCGCTTCAGACATGAAATCCTTCCTCTTCTCCAATGGCTTGATTTCCAATTATCAATTTGGTTTCAGACCAGGTCACTCTACCCTGGATATGCTGCTACTGCTCTCCCAACAATTGATGGAGGTCCTCAATGCCAGACAGGAAATCTGAGCCGTATCCCTGGACATATCACCTTCTTTTGACACAGTCTGGCACCCCGCACTACTCACCAAACTCTCTTCCCATGGTATTCAAGGCCATCTCCACTCATGGCTCGCAGACTTCCTCTCCTGTCGCAGTCAACGTGTGGCCCTAAATGGAGTTCTTTCATCCCCTCTTCCTGTGCAGGCTGGAGTTCCTCAAGATAGCGTTCTGGGCCCTGTTCTTTTTCTGGTTTTCATCAATGATCTCTCGGACTCTCTGGAAAATCCTCTATTTCTCTTTGCTGACGACTCCACCCTCTGCCGTACCATCTGTCATCCCTCAGACCGGCAAGCAGCAGCTTCTTCACTCACTGCAGATCTGGATAAAATCACAAACTGGTCCAACACGTGGAACATGTCTTTCAATCCAGACAAATCTCACACTCTCACTATGTCTCTTCGAAAGGACCGTTTACAAACCCCCCCCCATCCACTTTCTCAACAATCCTCTGGAAGAAGTCTTTTCTTTCAAGCTTCTGGGTCTCACTATCTGCCATGACCTTTCATGGGAAAGTCACATTTCCAACCTCACCTCAAAAGCCAGTCGCCGACTGGGAATCCTCCGTCGTGCTAAGTCCTTCCTCGGCCCTCTTGAGCTCCTGACCACTTACAAAGCTTTTGTCCGTAGCCTGATGGAGTACTGCTCTCCCCTCTGGGCTGGTGCTCCTGCCTCCCACCTTTCTCGGCTTCACGCTGTCGAAACCAGGGCATTTCAGATCATCGGCATCTCCCGCAATGAAGCTGAGTCTTTGGGCCTCTCACTCAATCACCGCAGGTTGGTCGGTGGTCTTTCTGTCTTCTACCGACTCCTCTCCAGCCTTGCCCCCCCTGCTCTCTCTTAGATTTGTCCCCACTACATTTCCACAGGGCGCTCAAGGTCCGGCAACAACCCCCTTCTGGTAAAACTACCAAAATCACGAATCACTGCTCATCTTCACTCTTTCATTCCTCTTTTTTCCCGCCTTTGGAATAAACTTCCTCACTCTATTCTTTCCCATTCTTCCCTCCAGGCTTTCAAAACAGCTGTTCACCACCACCTCTTATCTTCCCCCATCCAAATCCTCGATCTTTTCTACCCCCGATAATCCACCCAAGCCCACTTCCTTCAATTCCCCTGCTTTCCTTCCTAAAGTCCCTGTAATGTCCATCTTCTCTTCGCCATGTTCCCCGTCCCATCCCCATCCCTCTCCCTTCCACAGTTCACCTAATGTGTCTGTTCCCCACTGTTTTGGCCCTTCCACTCCCACCCCTCTTGTCTCATGCCTCCTTGCTGTGAGTTGTGTGTTAGCTCTCATACGAGCCTCGACCAAGGTATACAAAAAAAAATACACCGCAGCTTGATCTTCCCCAGAATCCAGTCCATACAAGTGCTGAAAAGTGAAGGGCCAGTACCCCTGACAAACTCCAGGACCAACTGGAAATAAGTCAGAGATGGTACCACCACATCTCACAGCACTCTCAGTACCAGAGTAGAGTTTAGACATCAGATCGATCAGTTTTGGTGGCACCCCACGAAGACCAAGAATCCTCCAGAGGGCATCCCGATTCATTGAATCGAACGCTTTACAGGGATCAACATAGGCTGCAAGCAGCCCCTACCGAAACTCTCGTCTGCGTTCGGTGAGGACCCGAAGAGCAAGGATACGGTCAATCGTCGACCTCTTTGGTGTAAAGCCTGACTGCTCTGGACGCTGGTGCTCAAGCAAATGGTGGCGAACCCTATCAATAATTGTCCGAGTAAAGACCTTGCCCGGCACTGAGAGCAGCGTCACCCCTCGGTAGTTGTTGCAGTCTTGGCGATCACCCTTCCCTTTCCAGAGAGGGACAACAAGGCCCCTCATCCAGTCATTGGGATGATGCCTGTGTTCCAGGCAGAGCACAAAACTGCATGCAACGACACAAGTGCAGAATTTCCACCAGCCTTGAGAGGTTCAGCATGGATGCCACAGATCCCTGGAGCTTTGCCCCGTTTCAACTGGTTCACCGCAGCCCGTGTTTCCACAAGCGAAGGTGGACCACAGTTGATTCGAGGGTCAGCAACAGGGATTGTAACACCCCTGACGTCCAACTCAACAGCTGCTGGATCAGCCTGGTACAACCGCTCAAAGTAACCGGCCCAGCTGGCCTTCACTTCAGACTCCTCTGCCAAGAGCCTACCACTCTCTGCTCTAACTGCAGAACACCGAGGGATGGGTTTGGATGAACGCAATGCGCGAATTCCCCTGAATGCAGGACAAAAATCCCTTGACCACAGGTGATGCTCTACCCCCTCACAGATTCCTCGCACATAGGCCTCCTTGTCCACCATTAGTGCACGTACAGTTTTACGCCTCAGCTCCCTGAACAGCTCAGCTCTGCCATTCAGCCTGGCCCTGCGACTCTGGTCAATGGTATCCAGTGTCCCTTGAGAGACAAAATTCTTCTTTGCCCTACGGTGAGTTCCAAGACATCCACCTGCAACATCAAGGACGGTGGTCTTGAAGGCACTCCACAACTCTTCAGGACCTCCCAAAGCACCCAGACCCCCCAAATCTCCACTCAGCTTGTTCACAAACTCCTCAGCTACCCTCTCATCCTTGAGCTTGCCAACATCCAGCCTAGGCTGGGATGGTACCATTCTCCTGGATTTAAGGTGCAACTTAAGAGATGTTACAACAAGCCGGTGATCAGTATTGAGGAACTGAGCAATCTGGTTGACCCTGCAGTTCTGGATCATCCTCCAGCGACCATCAACGAGGACATGGTCAATCTCCTTTGCCACACCGCCAGCGTTGGAATACCAAGTTCAGCGATGAGCTTGTGGGCGCTGAAACCATGAACCAGTCACCCTAAGTCCATGACTTCTTGCAAAGTCAAGGAACTTAGTGCTATTCAGGTTCACAGTTCCTGACCCATGGGGACCAACACGTCTCATAACCATCCCTATCAGTTCCAGTTGATCCATTGAAATCCCCCAAGACTAGAAGTGTATCTCCTCTGGGGCACTGATCAACCACAGACTCGAGCGTCGCGTAGAATGCATCCTTCACGGTGAGATCACCCGCCTCAGTCGGAGCATAACAGAGACCAGGGAAATGACACCTCAGTGGTGACGAATCCTTCGTCTCATAATATGCTCGTTGACCGGTGTGACCTCAATTATCATTGGAGCCAGCTTATTGGACACAGCTACAGCAACTCCTTGGGTATGGTAACCATCAGAGCGACCAGACCAATAGTAGGTGTAACCACCCACCATTATCTCGCCGCAATCCGGTCTCCGAACCTCAGAGAGAGCTGCAATACCGATGTCCAAACACTTGAGCTCAGATGATAACAGAGACAGGTGATCATCCTCTCTTAGGGATAGGACATTCCAGGCACCCACCCGAAGGGACCGCCTCAGGTTAACCCAAGGAGACCACAGTCTAGTGCACGACACCTCAGCACCACTCCGACACACTCTCCCGCAATGTGACCCGGGAATGTTACCCCGTGGTTTCCCTCCTATCATCCAAGATTGGGGGTCCCGAAGGCTTTGCCCCAATCCCGTCATCCGGTGAGCTGCCCTGCGAAAGGAAGCTGCACAGGAGGAACTCCGACAGAGTGGGTTTTCAGATTTCTTTGCGTTTTTGTATTTTGCGGAATGAAGGGTTTTACTGTGGCTGGAGTGCAAATCCTGCCACCAACCTCATAATACGAAGTAACCCAACTGTAGGAGGACGTCCGCAGACACAGTTGGGCACTAGATATGGATGGCCGTTGGCTCACAAGGAGCTCCTCTGCCCTTTGACAGGTTTTGTTCTTAATCCTGCTGGGTGTCCATATCCAAACACCCCCCTCACCAAAATACATGGTGGGGGAGACGGTTTAGTCGCCGACAACCCGACCATGGAACAGGTTAGTACAGGTTTACATGATACCTGCAGCAAGTCACAGATCTAAATTTGCCTGACCTGACAGATTACCAAAACGACCCTTAAACCCTCCCCCTCCCCCCCCTTTCCTCCATCCCCACCAAGTCACCTCTGATGTGAAAGAAAAAGCATTGCAGGGAACAAGATTTTGAAAAACAATTACCTTTGTTAAACTGTGGTGACTGTTGCGTCGTTGTGGTGTTAAGGAAATATTGGGCAAAGTGTTCGTTTTCCCAGTGTGTTTCTCACTTCCCTGAGATTCCAGGACCTTCCGAATGACTGCAAAACACAGAGACATGGGGAATCGGTACACGAGAATGGGAAACCTTGAAGGATCAAATGTGTGGTGTGCAGGACAAGTATATTCCAGGAGGAGGAAGAGGAGGAAGAAGCAGAAGAAGAAGAAGACCGGGATGGTTGCTATTACGGATAAACAGAAGAAATTTGTTCGGGACAAAGTATTAGGACTGGAATCTGACTCATCGCAATGCACGAGTGAACAGAGACTAGTTAAGAGAATAATTTGGTAAACCAAAACTGAAGATGAGGAGATCGCCAATATATATATATATATATATATATATATATATATATATATATATATATATATATATATATATATATATATATATATATATATATATATATATATATATATATATATATATATATATATATTGTAGATTTCCGCCGGTTTGGCATGCGCATGACCTTTTCAGCCCAATCCAGGCCGCGCGTCCACCGAACGTGACAATCTTGTCGTAGCATCCGGACAAACGGCGAAACCCAGCTACTGGTGTTTTTAATGGTGCCGAACGGTTTTAATTCGCCAGATCCCGTCGGACCAGATTATTTTATCGGCTTTGTAATCAGCCAGCTAATTTCCCAAACACATCATGGCAGTCAATGGAGAAAGTGACGCAACGAGAGGGTTGACATTCAAACAATATGGTGTTTATTTTCACCCAGCAAGTATACAGTCAATGGGGGAATAGGGGACAAGACACGAGCAAAAGCCTACAGCCGATGTCTATTTATGCAATGTACATACAGGCACTTAAGGACAAGGCGCCACAGACTTTCATGCAGAACCCAAGAAAGAAAGAACCGGGCTCGTGAGCCTTTAATGTACTCAGGGCCGGGATGACCGGAACAGGCCCTGAGAGACCGGGCCAGCTACCTGGCCACACCCGTGGTGACTCAATGGGTCCTTTTTATCGGCGACCCCTGGTGTCTCCGTTCGGCCCGGTGCGTCGCGAACGCGCCAGTCGCTTGGGCGGCTTGATGAGCAGCTTGTCCGGTTCTCCTCGGTCGTCCAGCCTTCACTGCGGCCTGGCCGAGCCGACGACACGCTGGAGGAGCGAACGGGTCTCGACCCCGGCTTCATGCTGACGAACCTTCCAGCGAACGAACTCCACTGCTTTCGCCAGCTCGCACAGGCTCTCCAACCCTTCCACTCCGAACTCCAACGGCTCAACTCCTGCCGGTGGCTCGGTGTCTCTCCAACGGCTCTCAACTAACCTAACCGCTCTCCAACCCAACCAACAACTTGTTGGCGAGCGAACGCGGCCCTTTATAGCCCCAAGGGGAGGGCCGCGGTGGGCTTTGCCACCTGAAATCAGCGCCCTCCCCCTTTTCACCTTTGAACCTTCACCCAGGCTGGATTCGCCCCGATCAAACGCGGACGTGGTGGAAATCACCCTTGATCACAAGCGGACGTGTTGGAAATCACCATCAAACGCGGACGTGTTGTCGTTGTTGTTGTTATTGTTAAAATAAAAGATAGAGAAAGAATAACGGCTAACTCAAAGATGCACAGTCCGGCACACGAATAATTCCCTTTATATGTCGGTGGGGAATTCTAACCTGGAACGCACACTTACCGAAATAACTGACCTCTGGGGAACCTGAATGGTGTTCTGTGAATTTCCACAACCGTAACAATATATACATATATGATGGAGCCAGTGTGTGTGTGTGTGTGTGTGTGTGTGTGTGTGTGTGTGTGTGTGTGTGTGTGTGTGTGTGTGTGTGTGTGTGTGTGTGTGTGTGTGTATTGTTACGGCTGTGGAAATTCGCAGAACACCATAAAGGTTCCTTAGATCAGTTATCCTGGTAAGTGAGTGTTCAGATAGGTTTCCCCACCGTTGTTTAGAGGGATTTATTCGTGTTCGCCGGGCTGCGCCCCTTTGAGGTAGTGTTTTTCTTTCTCCATCGTTATTTTGGACCGACAGAGCACGCTACCACCCCTTCCGTGTTGAAAACCATCCGAGAACGTCAAACAAAGGCGCCAAGTAAAAAACTGCGATGACGCGCGGGTTTTCCCGCCTTTTTTCTCCGAGGCTGGTGTGACGAAAAGGGCGAGGCGGCTCACTCGCGATTGGTGGATACGAGGAGTGAGGCGGTCGGAGTTGAGAAACCCCTTTTTGAGAAGCTTCTCAAAGGAAGGTGGAGCCGAGAACGGGGCGGAGCCTCGCGCTATAAAGGGCGGACCGCACACGAGGCTCACCGCCTCTTCTTGGTTCATGCTCGCCCCTGTCTCACGGTGGTCCAGTTCTTCTTCTTCTTCTTCCTCGCTTGGTTCCTGCGCTTGTGGTCCTGTGAGTGGCCTGTTGGTGGGAGACGCGGACGGAAGGCGCAGCAGTGCCGGCTGTGTGGTGGACCTGCGCGTCCGGACGAGGAGCGCCGGAGAGAGCTTGCCGGCCACGTGGGAGGCCCGGAACCAGGCGCGACCACGCTGACGGTCGTGGGAGCGGGATGTCGCGACTCGCCGACCACCGAGGGGGGCAGGTAACCTGCCACGGTCTCGCGGGACCCATTCGGTCCTCCAGGTCCCGCGTTATAAAGGTCTGCGGACCCTGTCTGCCACCCTCCTCTTTGGGGGTGGCCATTTCTTGCTTTTGAACGAATGTTGGTGGTGCCGTGTCCTGTGAAGTAGACCTGCATAAGTGACTGTGCATGTACATTATTGCTCGTAGTCGGTGGTATTACTTTTGTTTCTTGCTTGTACATTGCATGACTGCCTTGCTTGTGATGTGTGTAAATACTAAATGTGCTTGTGTGAAATGTATCCCGCTCGTTGCGTCCTGATTCCCCCATTGGAAATGCCATCTTGCATCGTGGAATAATTAGTTGGGTTTTAAACACCCGGTAAAGAGAATCGGATCCGTCGAGGTCGGTGATTAATACCCGCTTGGTTATCGCTGTAGAACGGAACGGACCGCTTAAGCGGTCCGTGTCCCAAGCCGACCTGTGGCAAGGTACGGCCCCTCGGTAGGTTACCCGTGCGAGTACTTAGGTATTTCGATATTCGGTGAGTGACCCTATTTCGCGCGGGTAGAATGCGGACTGGGCTGTGGTGAGGTTAAACCCCCACCCGTGACTGGTTTCTGGCGATAGTTCCAGGAGGGTCACGACTGAATTGTCCGTCCGGTGGGCGACGTGGTCGCAATTAGTGGAAAGCGGCCGATCGCACGCCGGCGGGCGCGAATTCGTAACAGTATGTATGTATGCATGTATGTATGTGTATATGTGTATGTATGTATGTGTGTATATGTGTATGTATGTATGTGTATATGTGTATGTATGTATGTGTATATGTGTATGTATGTATGTGTGTATATGTGTATGTATGTACTGTATATGTATAAATGTTTGTGTGTATATGTATGTGTATGTATATGTATGTTTGTGTGTATATGTATGTATATGTGTGTATGTGTGTATGTATATGTATGTAGGTGTGTGTATGTGTGTATGTATATGTATGTATGTGTGTACTGTATATGTATGTATGTGTGTACTGTATATGTATGTATGTGTGTGTATGTGTATGTATGTGTGTATGTATATGTATGTATGTGTGTGTATGTGTGTATGTATATGTATGTATGTGTGTACTGTATATGTATGTGTGTATTGTATATGTGTATATATCTATATGTATATGTATATGTATGTATGTGTGTGTATGTGTGTATGTATATGTATGTATGTGTGTACTGTATATGTATGTGTGTATTGTATATGTGTATATATGTATATGTATATGTATGTGTGTGTATGTGTGTACTGTCTATGGATGTGTGTTTGTATATGTATGTATGTGTGTATGTCTGCTCTTCGCCCAATGAATGATGGTTGGACAGCTGCCCTGACGTCACGCACGTGTGTGGGGAGGGACGTAAATTCTTTATGTCAATGTGTATCGAGTAGCGCCGCCTCCAGGTGGTGGAGGGTATTACAAGTTTGTACCATTTACAGTGCAGTATTCCTGTCCACACCTGTTCCAGTGCAGTGAAGGTGTTTTGAATTATAAGCAGTTGGTATGTTTTTGCTTCATGCCGTAACCCGGATTATTTCTTTATTTTTGCGTACATGGAGCTGTCAGTTACTTATACACCACCCAAGTAAAGGTATGCGTCAGAAGAACGTGTCGCATGCCTGGAACAAGATCGCCCATCGGGCAGGTATTCTGCCAGTAATTTTAAACATAACAAAAAAAAAACATTTTTTAAGTACATACAGTAAGGGGGTAAAGAGCAGGTGGACCCATTGAGGGAAAGAATAGGGAGATTGTTTCGTAATGAAATTGAGATGACAGGCTTATTAAATCAGTCATTCCTCTTCAACATTTAAACAAAAACAAGCTTAAATGAACTAAGATCCTCGTCCTCTTAATGATGACGTCATAAAAACGAATATGCCGTCATTGTGATGTATCAGGTTTGCGATAAATTATCTGTGCTAATGCCCGGCTTGATTCCCGCAAACAAAATTCAAACAGCTTGCCTAGTTTCGGAGATAATGGTACAGGCGATTTCCATTAGCGGCGATATTATGACGTCAACTTTTTTTCCTCGAAAGAATTTCCAAAATCGGAGATGATTACTGCCTGCGCGTGGGCTTTCTGCATATACATGGCAAGTTTCACGGAGATCCGATGAAAACTCTGGGTTGTGAAACAAAAAATGTCAAAAAATAGGAATGACGTCATAAAAATTGATACGTCATAGTGATGTATCATATGTGCGGAAATTCATCTCTGCTAATGCCCTGTTCGATTCCCACAAAAAGAATTCAAAAAGCTTGCCTAGTTTCGGAGATAATTTTTAAGCCAATTTCCATTAGCGGAGATATTTTGATGTCATAACATTTTTTCGAGGACGGATTTTCAAAATCGGAGATGGTTCCTGTCTGCGCAGGGTATTTTTACATATATATGCCAAGTTTCAGGAAGTTTCGATGAAAACTGTAGGCTGCGAAATAAAAAAGTCCACAAGAACAACAACGTGAGTGAGACTGAGAGATCCTCCACAAGGATCTAACAATGAAGGGAATGAATTACGAGTGGCTGAAGGAATCTACCTGGGACAATGTTTCAGCTTGCATCTCTCACATTTCACTACAGCAGAAAGGGCGCACTCATCTCTAAGCTGTCTAGCCTGAGTTTGAATCTCGATCAAACTATAAACTGGTGGTTCAGACGCAGGGAGATTCATCAATGTGTGCGTCGTTCGACGGATGGACGTTAAACGGACGTCCTGTCCGTCAGCATGAGTTGGTGGACGTTAAGGAGCCCACGGTGTCTTTCGTGGGTGAGTTATCGTCGGCACCTTGAAATTATTACACATTTCTGCTCTAACTGACAGGGGGCACTCAAATCATTTCCAGTTTTCCCATCTGAAGCAAAACCTTATAATCATCGAATACATCGATGTGTATTAGAGTGTGATGGCACTGCCGCGGAAGAGTCATTTAAGGATCAGAAAAGGTTCCACTTCTTGGGTTCAAATGAAACCTCATGATGGTCAGTCAGTGTGATGAACTTGAGCGAGGTTACAATGGAAAATTATATCAATTCCAACCGTCCTTCTGGACTTTCTCCATTACAGACCGAAGACATTTTGCTGACCTTTGTAAGAGGGTATTTAAAAACAACGATCGCAAGACCACACCGGTGTACTTACTGTATTGAAACAGGTGTGCTACGTCAAAACCATTGTCCATGGAAGCTTCGTAGAACGTGTACTTTCGGCCCAGACCATTGGAGAGGTTTAGGATCGGGCGGACACCATCTGCAAACCAAACAAGTAATTTAATCATGAGCTGGCGAAATAGGGAGAAGGGGGTGAGTGCGGTTGGTGGAAGGAGGGGGGGGGAGTTGAGGGGTTGGGGGGTACTGCATGTGTGGTTTTTTTGTTGGTTTTTTTGGATGCTCCAAAGCTCTTCGATGAATCTCAACACATTCAAACCGACGAAATAAAACAAACTGCTTTCATTCACCCCGGCTTCCAACCAGTACAATGGGTGGGCTGGATCCATTACGGAATGTCATTCTTTCAAGGAAGCGCGAGATGTCCTGAACAGTTTTGGAGTCGTGGAGGCCACAGAACAGGAGAGCAGCGTCCATCTGTGATTCACACGGCTGGGAGAGGAATACACATCATAAGAAAGAGAGAAGTATTCTATCACTCCATTTGCCTGTGATTTAAAACAGCAATCCAGCTGAATTTGTGTTCTTGCCAGCTTGTTAGTGCCCCGCCGTTAAACTTGTGTGCACTTGACATTTAAATGTACATTCAGACGCCGAGTGAAATGGTACACATTAGATTATGTACAAAAGCTTGTTCGTGTTCTTGAGGACAAAAACAAGCGTTTATTACCTCTGCCACTGAAGGTGGAACGAGATTATGTTTCCACACATGTCTGTCTGTCTGTGAGCACAATACCTGAAAAAGTTGTGGACTGTTTTGGATGAAATTTTGTGGACAGGTTCGGTGTGATAATGCTGAACTGATTGTTAAAGTTTTTTTTAATATTCTTTTTTAAAGAATTTACGAGAATTTTTATTTCAGAATTTTTTGGAACTAGAATTTATAAAGTGATTCTTCACCATTGAGAGATGGGGCCAAAAACGACATATAGCACGTTATCTCAAAAAGTTGCGAACAGATTCGGAGCAAACTTGGTGGACACGTCAGGTGCGTCACAAGGAAGAATTAATTCAAATTTGGTGAAGATCTGGATCCGAATCTGGCCTATCAGTGGATACAAAACGTAAACTGTTCAGCCTGGTGGAGGAATGCGGTCTACCGAGGGTCGTTCTCGTTTCCATTGTTTTTTTTTTTACAACTACATGCAGTGCATCATCCCACCTGAAAATTAGAAAAGGCACCATAGTCTTCAACCTGAATAACAAAGTGTTCACCGCACAAATTGATCTTCTTCTTGAAGTGAATTCCTAAATTATACAAAGAGGAAATATTTACAAATTACATCGTGATAAAAATGATACGTTTGAAAAACCTTCATTTCTTTCATTCCATTACAAGCATACAAGATACCTTTGTTGAAATTTGTTACTTACAGGTTATCCAAGCTTGTGGAAGAGAGGTATGTTTCTAAACTTTTAAGCATGTGTTTGCGAGTGGTTTTTCTGAATTTTGAAAAGCTACGTTACTTCCAGGTCAGGTCAAGTATGGGAGCATGCGCTGGAGCAGGGAGTCTCTGCATCCACTTTCTGCCGGGACTACAGGGGCCTCCATCTGGCCATCCTCCAGACAGATGTCAGGCCCATCCCCATCTCCTTGAGATGCCGATCAACCTGCTGCAACCACGAGGCACGTGGTCGGCCCATTGGCCTCCTCCACTCACGAGACTCCCTCGCTGAGAGAATCTGGTGAGCAGGATCAGCGCCAGGAAAACGAGCCACATGTCCGTACAGCCGCAGCTGACGCTCACGGACTATGCAGGTAACAAATCTCATTTGAATCTCTCTCAGCAAGTGCTCATTGGACACAAAGTCCGACCAGCGATAGCCAAGGATTCTCCGAAGAGACCTGGTACCAAAGGAAATAAGTCTCCGTCTCAGATCCCTGGTCAGAGTCCAAGTCTCACATCTGTAGAGCAAGACTGGAAGCACCAAGGACCTGACGACTCGGACTTTCGTCCTCCCGCACAGGTACCGGCAGCGCCACACTCCATGATCCAGTGAATCCATGACTCCCCAGGCCCGACCCAGACGTCTATTGACCTCTGGCTCACAGCCAGCAGAGACATGAATATCACTGCCAAGGGAAGTGAATCTCTCCACGACCTCAATATTCTCGCCACAAACAGGTGCAGACAGGACAGCAGCATCCAAGATGTCATTGAAAGCCTGGATCTTCGTTTTGACCCAGGAAACCCGTAATCCCAGCGGCTCAGACTCCTCATTCAGCACCTCGAGGGCCCCCAAAAGGATATCTAAAGTCTTTGCCCTTCGGAGGGTTCCAACACATCCTTCAGCAACATCAAGGATGGTAGTCTTGAGGGCACTCCACAACTCTTCAGGATTCTCCATAGCACTGAGACCCCCCCCAAATCCACACACAGCCTCTTCACAAACTCCTCAGCTACCCTCTTATTCCTGAGCTTGTCAACATTCAGCCTAGGTCGGGATGGTAACATTCTCCCGGATTGAAGCTGAAACTTCAAAGTTGCAACAACAAACCTGTTGTCGGTATTGAGATATTGAGCACTCCGGTAGACTCTGTAGTTATGAGTCATCCTCCAGCGACCATCAATGAGCACATGGTCAATCTCCTGTGCCACACCGCCAGCGTTGGAATACCGGGTTCAGTGATGAGCTTGTGGGCGCTGAAACCATAAACCAGCCACCCTAAGTCCACAACATCTTCCAAAGTCAAGGAACTTTGTGCTATTCTGGTTCACAGTTCCAGACCCATTGGGACCAACACACGTCTCATAACCATCACCATCAGTTCCAGTCGATACATTGAAATCCCCTAAGACTAGAAGTGTATCTTGCCTGGGGCACTGATCAACCACAGACTCGAGCACAGAAAAGAACGTCCTTCACGGTGACATCACTCTCCTCAATTGGAGCATATACAGAGACCAGGGAAATGACACCCAAGGAGTGATGAATCCTTCGTCTCATGATACGCTCGTTGGACCGGTGTTACCTCAATTATCATGAGAGTCAGGTTGTTGGACACAGCTACAGTAACTCCTTGGGCATGGTAACCATCAGAGCGACCAGTCCAGTAGGTATAGCCACATGTCATGATCTCACCACTATCTGGTCTTCGAACCTCAGAGAGAGCTGCGATACCATACCGATGTTCAAGCGCTGGAGCTCAGATGATAGCAGAGATGGGTCTCGTAAGAATAGGATATTTCAGACACCCACCCAAAGGTTCCGCCTCAGATGAACCACAGGAGACCGCTGTCTGGTGGACGACACCTCAGCACCACTCTGACGCACACTACCGCAATCTGACCCAGGAAGTTTACCCCGTGCTTTTCGTCCTCTGATCAAAGAATGGGGGTCCCGAAGGCTTTGCCCCAATCCCATCATCCTGTGAGCTGCCCTGCGGAGGGCAGCTGCACAGGAGGTACTCGCACGGAGTGGGTTTTTCATAACTTTGTACATTACAGCATTCACATGTATGTAAAGATGTTAGTATGTATTCTTGTGCTTTCGTCTAAATTTCCAAGACATTAGTATAATAATACACATATGCATATGGTATATAAGGGATTTGATCTTGTAGTCCAGACATCATAATCCAGGGATTCAGTGATGAATGTGAACAGGTTAACCCAATTAACAGGCCATATAAATTGCACCAAATAATTTATTGCAAAAATAATTAAAGTCAGGTGCTCAGTTGAAGGTGTGTACATGTCGAGAGAATTGCAGCACTGACCCTGACTCATGTCGCAGTCACACGTGTTGTGCAGGAAGCCAAGGAATGATGGGGAGTCTTGATCTGCGATATCTCTGAACAAACCCTGAGCACACGACGGCAAACACTGAGCACACGAATGTCACTTTCACAACCTCAATAATGTTGGGCAAATACACTCGGTTCGGTCCTGACTTGGAAACATGTTGGTCCGATGTCCCGATGTCTCTGTCTCTGTCTCTCTCAAAAAATAATTCCAAATATTTGTAGCATTGTCCACGACACTAAAGAGAAGCTGAAAAGAGATCCATTCGCTTGTATTAAATTGTATTTATAGAGCATACACAATTTTTTAAAAAACAACAACTGGTTATTATTAAATTATTATTGTTATGTTCATGCTCAATACGAAGTGTCGGTTTTTCCAAAGCAGTTTTTTTGCTCTGGTTGCAATCCTGGATAGATCACCAGTCTGACACAGGAAACTCCAGAGTGTACAGGGATTTGTAATGTTATGTGTTCAGGGTGCTGGCAAGGCTCTGTGGTGCAGAGCCCAGCACAAAACTTAGCCGTGGCCGGTGTCTGGCAGTCACTGGTCATGGGGTCAGCGACAACGACCGGCATTCAGCGGCCACTGGTGGTGCTGCTGGTGTCAGCGTCGACAACGATGAGTGGATGGCGGCCACTGGTGGTGTGGCTGGCGACGGCGATGACAATGACAGGTGGTCAGCAGCCACTGGTGGTATGGCTGGCATCAATAACAACGACGACGAGCATTCGGTGGCCACTGGCTGTGTTTCTGGTGTTGACAACGACTGTGACAAGCGTTTGGCGCCCTCTGGCAGTGTGTGCCTTGTTGATGGGCAATACAAGTGTTTTCGTGGCCTCTGATGGAGCAGCCGGTGATAGTTTTGATCGCTGCTTCAGATCCACTGGAGTGGTGAGTAGCTGGTTCCTTTGGCGGAACCTTTGGAAATAACAATGCATCAACTAACGTCTTAGCTCCCAGCATGGTTACTTTAGTTAATACACCCCTGCCCCAAATGCGAGTTGTCAACGCTTGGTGTTGGATTAATGGTTAGGGTGGTGGGCTTGGGATCCTAAGATCCTGATTTCAATCCCACTCAGCTGTTTAATTAATACCAGGTGGGGTTGATTCTGTCTGTCATCTTTCCGAGGTCGGCAAAATGAGTGCCAGCTTGCCGGTATCCTGTGTCGGAGTGGCGACCCGTCCAGGATTGTGCCTAATAGCCAAGGAGACTGCTTCGGCAGCACCAACACTGTGTACAGAGTATGGTCCCAATGGATGGATAATAATGACATCGTTGCTCTTGTTAAGTGCTTAGATTTGTTTTGTTTGGCTTCGTCTCTGAAGTGCAACTGGGAAAAAAGCAAAGCTTTATGGGTTCCCTGTGTGAGAAGCAATTCACCTGGAATGGCGCGAGTCCTGCCAGTACACCTTTTTGCAAAGTTAAAATGGGTGGATGAAGGTGTTAAACATCTCGGGGTTTTTCTGGGATCCCCACAATACGACCAGAAAAACTGGAATGGTGTTGCTGAATGTGTAAACAAAAGAAATAAATAAATAAAGATCGAGTAGGTGGAAGAGAGCCCTGCCCCACCTTTCGTATCGAGGCCAGGTCCTGGTAATTAATAATTTAGTTTCCTCCTTTTTTATGGCACACTTTCATCGACCTGCAACCACCGGGAAGCTTGTTAAATGGAGTGCAAAGGCAATTGTTGGACTTCTTTTGGGGAGGCCATCACCGGTTACGACCAAACATTGTATGCCGTCTATTGGCCATGGGAGGCCAGGGTGTGGTTGACGTCAGGAGCCGTATTAATGGCCTTTTGGCTATGCTCTGTGCAAAAAGTGTCGTCAGAAGAGCAATGACCAAGCCATCTCTTGGCTACTCATATTTTGCTGCAAGTGGGTGGGCTTGGATATGGCCGTGAAGGTTTCCTGGTCTTGCTTCAATGTGTTGACACATCTTCTCTCTCTGAGTTTTATTCGAGTCTGTTGAATGCCTCGCAGAGCCTATCAGTGTGCCATCAGCAGGACACCTATGTCACCAAGATGATTGCTCAAGAACCTTTGTTTTATAATCCTCTTTTCCCCAGTATTCCCAGAAGTCGGGACTTCCGGAAACATTTTATAATAGCCGGCGTTACAAAAGTACGGCACCTCCGGCACGTTTCACGTTGCGCGTGGAAATGTGCTCAAGAAATAGCCGACCTAACGGGAACTCGGTCTAAATGAGTGATCGGAAAATCTTGCGACAGGTCGTACGAATAGGGTTCCAACTGGGATTAGTTTGGACCCAGGAGCATGAAGTATTGCACAATGAGTGGGGTTTTCCCGGATTGTTTGTGTAATTTATTCCCAATGACTTCCCCCCCCCATTAGAATGGGGTTGATCCTCTTTCAAAAGGCGAGCAGTAAAGATTTGTATAAGTCTTGTGTTAAATCACTGCTAGGGGATACACCAATGAACGGAGTAACCCGGGGGAAGAGACTGATGCCTGCCGGACCCCCCTCTGAACCCGTATGGGACTCCATGTACGTATAAGCAAGCTCATTAGTAAAAGGTCCGGTGATCTCCAGTGGAGGTTGATCCACTGGATAGTTCCTTCGAAGAAGCTAATTAATAATTTGTCTCCTGCATCTACGTAATGCCCGTTTTGCATTTATCCGGAAGATGCGTTCCATGCCTTCATTAATTGTGTGAGATTGGTTCCTTTATTTCATTGGTTTAATTTTGTGTCGCACAAAATCATTGTTGTGTTCCTTTATTTTTGGTTTCCATGGAAAGCCTAATAAGGTAAACATGCTTATGAGGTTTCTCGTAGCGACGGCCAAACTGGCAACATATCTTTCCAGAGAAGAGAAATTAAATGGAAAACCCATCGGGCAATGTAAATGCCATGTTCTTCTTTAATACTCTCGTGTCGGCGAGAATTTTTTTGTTTCTTGAGAATTTATTTTTTTTAAACATGAATTTTTGTTTCTCCCAAGGCACTACAAAGCTTGATGAGTTCACCACTACTTGGTGTCATGAAGGAATTTGTGAGGTTCGTGAGAACTAACTGGTAATACTATTGTCGTGTGCTGTGGGTACTGTATAAAGTTAATAATTTCTTCTTTTCTTTATTTCTTCTATTCTCTTTTTCTTCCTTTTCATTGAATTGTATTTTAGTATTATTCTGTTGCATGTTTTGCTTCATCGCATTGATGTACCAATGGTTGGTGTAATATATATATATATATATATATATATATATATATATATATATATATATTGAAAATAAAAGGACTTAAAAAGTCTGTCTGATTCTGTCTCCCCCTCTCTCCCCCTCTCTCCCCCTCTCTCTCTCCTTCCCCACTTTCTCTCTTCTGCTCTGCCTCTGCCTCTGCCTCTGCCTCTGCCTCTGCCTCTGCCTCTGCCTCTGCCTCTGCCTCTGCCTCTGCCTCTGCCTCTGCCTCTGCCTCTCTCTCTCTCTCTCTCTCTCTCTCTCTCTCTCTCTCTCTCTCTCTCTCTCTCTCTCTTTCTGTCTCTCTCTCTCTTTCTGTCTCGTATTTTATCATTAGCAAAGTGACGGGTGGTATTTCCTGGTGCTGTATTCAGTGAAGGCAGCACCAGCTCATATAACAGGTGAGCGAGTGAGTTTGGATACGAGCCTTGGCTGCTGAACAGATTGACAAGTTTAAATATTGAACACAATCGTTCTTGGAGGTTTACCTGCAAAATTCCAGATTTGGTTTCGCTCGAGCTGAGTGCACATCACAGAGAGGGAGTAATAGAAATTAAACTGAACCCCACAGCTTGTGTTAATGAGACAGAAGTGCGTGGTTATATGACAGGACTTGTGGTGTCGTCAGCTGGTGCTACATCCAGAAAAAAACCCCTCAAAATGGAGATGGAGATGGAGATGGCATTGATGAGAAAAAATAAATAAATAAAGAAGCAAAGTTTTGACAGGATTGTCATATATTTATTTTCTTTTAAAAACATAAAGAAAGAATAACAAAATAAAGGCTTCCTTACCACGTTCAGTTTCTCCGTTTCAGCATCCTCCGTCGTACACGAATGGAACTCCTGAAGGTCTGGATTAAAGACAGGAGGAATGTCAAATGTTGAAACATCTTTTATTAAAATGTTCAATCGAAGCTTTGATGTAAATACGGAGTGCGTTGGGATGAAAATGCCATGTTGTTGATTTTTTTTTTTCTCCTGCGAAACACAACCTCACGGCACTTGTTTCCCGCCGTTAACTATTTATATTGTTGTTGATACAAGAATACATGTTAAAGAGAAAAAACAACAACATATAATATATTGTTGTGGATATAAAGAACCCAATGTTCATGAATCCATGTTTCCACTTGTTACCTCCACCACCGAAGGTGGACGGGGGTTATGTTTTCACCCCTGATTGTCTGTCTGGGAGCAGGATATCTCAAAACATCACGGACAGATTCAGACAAAACTTGGTGGACGAGTTGGGTAGGTGACAAGAAGAAGCAGATTCGATTTTGGTTCAGGTCTGGATCCAGATCCGGCCCATCAGTTGGATACAAAATGTAAACTGTTCAGCCTGGCGGAGGAATGCACTCTACTGAGTACAGTCCTTATTAAATACCTGTGATTTTTATTTATTTATTTGCATACAATGTCGAGGCTCATACAAGAGCTAAAACAGAATATATAACAAGGGGAGCAGGAGACAAGTGGGGCGGGAGAGGGAAGCACAAAACAGTGGGGAACAGAGACATTAGGAGATCTGTGGAAGGGAGAGGGATGGGACGAGGAACGTGGGGTAAACAAGATGGACGTTATGGGGAACTTTCAGGAAGGAAAGCAGGGAATTTGAAGGAAGTGGGTTTGGGGTGGATTAACGGGGGTAGAAAAGATCGAGGATTTGGATGGAGCATGTGCCCTACCTGTCGATTGCGATTCCTAAATGAGTCTCTGACTCACCCCGGTTGGTGCTTTCTGACCGGATCAATGTACCCCGCCACAATGGCAGCCCAACTGCTCAGGCCATGACTCATGTCGTTTGTACACGTTGGTTTTGGAACCATGTAAATTGTTGGTCAAATAATGTAAGGATGGCATCTGGGATTCACAAATGCTAATGAACAAAAGTTGTTGATTCATTTTTTTTTTTTTGATCCATTCCCCTTCTTAGTTTGTTTAGCTTGCTGCATGCTGGAAGTCTCGATTGGCCAGTCGCACCGGCAGGGGCTCAGGTGAGTGGGTTACGCTTGTGGGGGGTGGGGCTCGGACAAGCGGATCACACCTGCAGGGGATGGGGAGTCAGATTGGCTGGTCGCACACACGGAAAGGGGGGGGGCAGATCAGCAGGCTGCATGAGCAGGGGTGGCAGGGCTCGACTCGGACAGTCGCACCAACATGGGCCTCTAATTAGCTGTTATCATGAGCAGGGGGCAAGAGGGGGTGCTCAGATCAGCTATCGTCCCTATATACTCGGAGTAGCAACATGGAGTGTCCCAAAAATAAACAGTGCCTTCAGAAAGTATTCACACTGCTCGATTTTTGTCACACATTTTGTTGTGTTCCAGCCTGAATTTAAAATAGATTACATTTCAATTTTTTTGTCACCGATCGACATAAAATATCCCATCACGACAATGTGAAAGCATGCATTTTAGACATTTTTACAAATTAATAAAACAATAAAAAGCTGAAATGTCTTGCATCAATAAGTGTTCAACCCCTTTGCTGTGGCACTCTATATTGAGCTCAGGTGCATCCAATTTCCTTTGATCATCCTTGAGATGTCTCAACAACTTGATTGGAGTCCACCTGTGATCAATTCAATTGATTGGACATTATTTAGAAAGAAACACACCTTTATCTATAAAGGTCCCACGGCTGGCAGTGCATGTCGGAGCAGAAACTCCACCATGAAGTCCAAGGAATAGAAGTGAGGAGGCATAAATCTCAGGAATGGTATAAAGCAATTTCTAGAGTGTTGAAAAGTTCCCAAGAGCACAGTGAGCTCCATCATTAGGAAATGGAAAGAAAATGGAACGACCCAGACTCTTCCTCAAGCTGGCTGTCCGACCAAACTGAGCAACTAAGCAAGAAGGACCTTGGTCAGAGAGGTGACCAAGAACCCAATGACCACTCTGTCAGAACTACAGAGTTCCTTGGCAGAGATGGGAGAACCTGCCAGAAGGACAACAATCTCTGCAGCACTTCACAAAATCTAGGCTTTATGGGAGAATGGCCAGATGGAAGCCACTCCTGAGAAAAATGCACATGACAGCATACCTGGAGTTTGTAAATAGGCACGTAAAAGTCTCTGAAAGCATGAGTCAAAATATTCTGTGGTCTGATGAGCCGAAAATTGAACTCTTTGGCCTGAATCCAAAGTGCTACGTCTGGTGAAAACTGAGTACAGCTCATCAACCATCGGACACCATCCCTACCGTGAAGCATGGTGGTGGCAGCATCATGTTTCGGGGATGCTTTTCAGTGGCAGGGACTAGGAGACTTGTAAGGATAGAGGGAACAATGAATGGAGCCCAATGCAGGCAAATTCTTGAGGACAACCTGCTTCAGAGTGCAAAAGACCGACTGTGGTGAAGATTTACGTTCCTACAGGACAATGACCCCAAGCATACAGTCAAAGCAACGCTGGAATGGCTTCAGAACAAGAACATGAAAGTCCTTGAGTCGCCCAGCCAAAGCCCAGACTTGAATTACATTGAGAATCGGTGGAAAGACTTGAAGATTGTTGTTCACCGACGCTCCCCATCAAACTTAACAGAGATTGAGCAAATCTGCAATGAACAATGGGAGGAAATACCCAAATCCAGATGTACAAAGCTGACACAGACATACCCATGAAGACTTGAACCTGTAATCGCTGTGAAAGGCACTTCCACAAAGTATTGACTCAGGGGGCTGAATGCTTATGTAAATTAGATATTTCTGTATTTAATTTTCAATTAATTTGTAAAAAATTTCTTAAACCATGTTTTTACTTTGTCATGATGGTGTATTTTATGTCGGTCAGTGACAAAATTTTTGAAAGTTTAATCCATTTTAAATTCAGATTGTAACAACAAAATGTGACAAAACTCAAGGGGTGTGAATACTTTCTGAGGGCACTGTAAATAATTAAATCATCGAAAAATGCATCAATAACTTATGACATATCAAGAACATAATCCTGGCAAATTTGCTTTTCATTAAACACGTCATTTGTGTCTTACATACCACTGTTACCCCACGCGAACATCGGAAAAAGTGGGGTTTAGCAATTAGTTCACTTTGTCTGTCTGTCTACTAATAACATCAGTTTATGATCGAACTTATATTTTGAACAACTTGATTTAGATTGAATGTTATAGTTTGAACAGGAATCGGAACGTGAATCAGAAAACTAACCTGCAGTTTACCATGGCTCTGAATTTGTCCCGAACGTACATGCACAAAGAGGAGCGAGGTGGTTATTTTCCTCCGTCTACCTGCCTGGCGGTTAAACAAAATAGAAAATCATTCCAGACGGGAAACTTAGGGACGCCATAAAACGACACGTACAACAGGCGCGGAGCACTGATGTGACGTGTTAGATCAGGTGGTGTAAAAGACGCTGCATCAACGACGATAAACTTCCTGAATTATTTTTTTTTACACGGTCCTTTATTGTTATTTAAATTGAATTGTCTGTTAAAAACACTGGAGAACACAAATCACCTTCTCGTCACGTTCAAATCCCTCCAGTTTTGCAGAACGGTACTTGGACATGTTAAATAAGGTGCTGTTTTAGACTACATCAACGGCGGTAAATTGCGGTATTATTTAAGATGACTTTATAAAATAATTATTTTATTTCAACTGAAGTGTGTACTCGACTACTCCATTCCGGGAAGGTGTTCTATGGACTCTCTAGTTTATTTATCTATTCAAATTAGTGCAAGTGTTGTAGTTAACATCGGTTCACAACATGACGTGGCCCAAGAAATGGTTAATTCCAAAATTATCCGGGATCCATTTGCCTTCGTCCTCACCTTGCAGCAAAACAGTTTGTTGTATTGAAAAAAAAAAAAGTAGAGGAATCATAAGAGTGGGATAAACATGGTGAAAAGGAGAAGAGAGTAATGGAGTGTGTTAACGAGCTGTGGGGGAAAGGGAAACAAACCGTGGAAGACAATATTTAACGGGAATAGAAAAGAACGAAGGATTATATGATTATGTCCTTTATTTTGATTACTAATCGTGTGTGTGTGTGTGTGTGTGTGTGTGTGTGTGTGTGTGTGTGTGTGTGTGTGTGTGTGTAGTCTGGCTTCCTTCTTGGGACCACGGTACAGTAATTGGTCCTTGTTTTGATTACTAATAGGATCCTAGTATTAGTATATACGTATAGGGAACGTGACCGCCTCGATCAACGTCACGACGGCGAGGGGATTCTCTTTGTCCCTGTTAAGTTGACGACAACGATGAGGGAATCGTCTTGCCATTTTCCAGTGAATAATAATCAATTGGAATCATCATAATCACATTAGGATGTATTTCCAAACGATTGGGAAGTGCGTAGTTGCATCAAATCTGTCTTCAGCAATTTGTAATGAGTCGGAACACAGCTGTTTGGCACACATCTAATAAGATACACATTCCTTTTAAATGCTGTCACTAGACATGATGCAAGTCGCACGAATAAAAGTCCCAATTCGATCATCTTGCGTATCAAGTTTGCAAAATCAAGTGATATGCCTTCTGAGCTGTAAGCGTCTTACCAGTTTCACACCTGCAGAGGTTTTTGAAAACACCTCTATTGACAAAAACATCAAACAGCCAACCAGAGGTCATGTCGGTGTGTCAGGAAGAGTCCCAGGCCATGAGAGAATGTGTCTGCAGGTGCTGACCGGCCTGGATTGGCAAACTGACTCATGACAATCATCGGCCTTAACTTGAGACATGGGGACGCGGTGGCAGGGCTGCGCTCAGTTGCGCTCCACGGAATGCCTTTACCTCGCCACTAACTTTGTAAAATATCAAAGAAATCTCTTAACTGGCTTGGCTTCAAAAATACATTTTCATTTATTTTAGGCTACAAGTTTGGCACCCTTATCTAACAAGCCCCCCGGTGACGTACGATTAGGTCGTTTCACGAAACGTGGAGGGGCCTTTGGAACGTCCTTTAGTGTTTTAGCTTGAAGCGTACTCAGAAATTTGTGCCGTTCTGCATCGTTTGAAAATGTGGGAAAGGAGAACTCTTGATTTGGTGAGTTTGTACAACTACCGACAGCATGGTATGCAACCATTCCAAAGAGTTCGAAACCCCCTGCAGCGAGCTACCTGTGCACATCCGCTTCACCAATTTGTCACGGGTCGCTGCGACAAAGTGAAAATGGCTGTGGACGAGGAACGAGCAACTTGGTCCAAGAAGTAAATAATTAAAATATCTCATCAATGGATGATTTCATTCTTCACACGGTGGCAATCAAATACGAATCTCTCCCGTGGGGAGTCAAGCTGCCCTTTTCAGAGGGTTCTATCAAGAGCATCCTTTAAAGATTATATCGAAAAAAAAAAAAAACCCAGAACTGTAAATCGTTCTTGAAAAAAATTCCACTAATGGAACAAGGATACTTAATTTGGGCTTTCAGAAGGCTTGTCTATTCTTCTCATGCCAAGTATAAGGAGATAACAACCAAGCAATAAGACACAGACGCCGTAACCAGGCATGTCGTAGCGAAGTTTCCAAACAAGGTGCGAAGCGAGCACCGCACACTCACCGCTTACTGCCCGGTGGATGACACGTCTCGTGTGTGATGCCTGCCTTGGGTACCGTGCGTGTTTCGGCTCGTCCAGCACCGCCCCGACTACATTCCGAGGCAACGACGAGCCCAGATCGTGTTCAAACTGCTCGAGGTTGTCGCAGCAAAAACGTCACCCACTGCGAGAGTACATTTTACAAAAGGCTGTTGCACGTTTCCTTGCTATCTGGGGGGGGTGACTTGACATCAAATCCCTTACAACTGACCGTCTCCTGGTTCCTCGGTGCATGCATCACACATTTCCTTTCGCCTTCCGCCCTCGCTTTATCCGACGGGTTGCATGTGAACCAAACTGGCAAGAGGTGGCAAACTATCCTTTGAGCCGTCTCGTCGGGATTCACTTCAATTCACAATCCCAATATATTCTGCCATCCTGGTATTTTAGAGACAGGGTTTCGCATGAAGGAGTATGAAGATCCTTCGGCGAAACGGCAAGCCGGGTTTCCCGTCCGCTTTCATTAGCTGGTGGACGATAAACATGTTTACGTGAAGTGTAGGCGAGTTATGACAGATACGCTAAACATAATTCAAATCCCTGCACCGATAGGCAAGAGGTACTTCCATGAGCTGTACGACCGACAGGCATGAGGTGCTCGGTGACGATGTGACCGGCAAGACGGACTCATGACTGAATTCTGGTCTAACGTTGAATCGTTCACAATGACCTTCATTGTTTAACCTCAACCCATCCTTGCCTTTTCTGCACCAACTTCCCACAACTCTCCGAATATTTATTGTTCTGTTGCTTGAGTCAGCTATTTTCTAAGCGCTACCTCCCAAACCTGTACTAGAGCCTCTCCCCTTCTCTAATCTTAAAGTTAGCTCAATAAAAATGTTCAATTAGTGTAAATTAGTACACAAGATCTTTAGCGGACGTTTCATTTTACATCCTTAAGTGGAAAAGATGCCGTTAAACAGTTCAATGTAACTTTGGTGAAGTTTACCGTCATTGATGTGAAGTGTCTTCCATTATCATGTTCCACAATTGTTGAAAAGGTTGTTCTTTAATCATGGACCTTGGCGGGGGAGCAGACATATGCGATACAAGTGAAGCGGTTAATAAGCGGGGAATTGGAACCTTTTAGAAGCTTAGAAGCGCTTGTGGAGAAGCTCAAACATGCTGTCGACACTTTCTTTACAAAAACGAGATTAATTTGTCACAATTAACGATTCCAAGCCGGTTACGTGTTTTTTTATTATTATTATTCCGTCGAGGCCGAGCCAAGCGAGGTCAAGGCCGTTTATTCCAAACACTTGAAACAACCGACAACCCATGCCTGAAGAAAACAGACTTTTTTGGAATGCCGGCCCCATTTTCCATCCAATCGTGCCGGCCACATTTTCCATCCAATCGTGCCGGCCACATTTTCCATCCAATCGTGCCGACCACATTTGCCATCCAATCGTGCCGGCCCCATTTTCCATCCAATCGTGCCGGCCCCATTTTCCATCCAATCATGCCGACCACATTTTCCATCCAATCATGCCGACCACATTTTCCATCCAATCATGCCGACCACATTTGCCATCCAATCGTGCCGGCCCCATTTTCCATCCAATCATGCCGACCACATTTTCCTTCCAATCGTGCTGGCCCCATTTTCCATCCAATCATGCCGACCACATTTTCCGTCCAATCATGCCGACCACATTTTCCATCCAATCGTGCCGGCCCCATTTTCCATCCAATCATGCCGACCACATTTTCCTTCCAATCGTGCTGGCCCCATTTTCCATCCAATCATGCCGACCACATTTTCCGTCCAATCATGCCGACCACATTTTCCATCCAATCGTGCCGGCCCCATTTTCCATCCAATCGTGCCGGCCACATTTTCCATCCAATCGTGCCGACCACATTTTCCATCCAATCATGCCGACCACATTTGCCATCCAATCGTGCCGGCCCCATTTTCCATCCAATCGTGCCAACCACATTTTCCATCCAATCGTGCCGGCCACATTTTCCATCCAATCGTGCCGGCCACATTTTCCATCCAATCGTGCCGACCACATTTTCCATCCAATCGTGCCGGCCACATTTTCCATCCAATCATGCCGACCACATTTTCCGTCCAATCATGCCGACCACATTTTCCATCCAATCGTGCCGGCCCCATTTTCCATCCAATCATGCCGACCACATTTTCCATCCAATCGTGCCGGCCCCATTTTCCATCCAATCGTGCCGGCCCCATTTTCCGTCCAATCATGCCGACCACATTTTCCGTCCAATCATGCCGACCACATTTTCCATCCAATCGTGCCGGCCCCATTTTCCATCCAATCGTGCCGGCCCCATTTTCCATCCAATCGTGCCGGCCACATTTTCCATCCAATCGTGCCGACCACATTTTCCATCCAATCGTGCCGGCCACATTTTCCATCCAATCATGCCGACCACATTTTCCGTCCAATCATGCCGACCACATTTTCCATACAATCGTGCCGGCCCCATTTTCCATCCAATCATGCCGACCACATTTTCCATCCAATCATGCCGACCACATTTGCCATCCAATCGTGCCGGCCCCATTTTCCATCCAATCGTGCCGGCCCCATTTTCCGTCCAATCATGCCGACCACATTTTCCGTCCAATCATGCCGGCCCCATTTTCCATCCAATCGTGCCGGCCACATTTTCCATCCAATCGTGCCGGCCACATTTTCCATCCAATCATGCCGGCCCCATTTTCCATCCAATCGTGCCGGCCACATTTTCCATCCAATCGTGCCGACCACATTTTCCATCCAATCATGCCGACCACATTTGCCATCCAATCGTGCCGGCCCCATTTTCCATCCAATCGTGCCAACCACATTTTCCATCCAATCGTGCCGGCCCCATTTTCCATCCAATCGTGCCGACCACATTTTCCATCCAATCGTGCCGGCCCCATTTTCCATCCAATCGTGCCGGCCACATTTTCCATCCAATCGTGCCGACCACATTTTCCATCCAATCGTGCCGACCACATTTGCCATCCAATCGTGCCGACCACATTTGCCATCCAATCGTGCCGGCCCCATTTTCCATCCAATCGTGCCGGCCACATTTTCCATCCAATCGTGCCGACCACATTTTCCATCCAATCGTGCCGGCCACATTTTCCATCCAATCATGCCGACCACATTTTCCATCCAATCGTGCCGGCCACATTTTCCATCCAATCGTGCCGACCACATTTTCCATCCAATCGTGCCGGCCACATTTTCCATCCAATCATGCCGACCACATTTTCCGTCCAATCATGCCGACCACATTTTCCATCCAATCGTGCCGGCCCCATTTTCCATCCAATCATGCCGACCACATTTTCCATCCAATCGTGCCGGCCCCATTTTCCATCCAATCGTGCCGGCCCCATTTTCCGTCCAATCATGCAATGCCCATTTTCACATTTTCCGTCCAATCATCATTTTCCGTCCAATCATGCGCCCCATTTTCCATCCAATCGTGCCGGCCACATTTTCCATCCAATCGTGCCGGCCACATTTTCCATCCAATCATGCCGGCCCCATTTTCCATCCAATCGTGCCGGCCACATTTTCCATCCAATCGTGCCGACCACATTTTCCATCCAATCGTGCCGACCACATTTGCCATCCAATCGTGCCGGCCCCATTTTCCATCCAATCGTGCCAACCACATTTTCCATCCAATCGTGCCAGCCACATTTTCCATCCAATCGTGCCGACCACATTTGCCATCCAATCATGCCGACCACATTTTCCATCCAATCGTGCCGGCCACATTTTCCATCCAATCATGCCGACCACATTTTCCGTCCAATCATGCCGACCACATTTTCCATCCAATCGTGCCGGCCCCATTTTCCATCCAATCGTGCCGGCCCCATTTTCCATCCAATCGTGCCGGCCACATTTTCCATCCAATCGTGCCGACCACATTTTCCATCCAATCATGCCGACCACATTTGCCATCCAATCGTGCCGGCCCCATTTTCCATCCAATCGTGCCAACCACATTTTCCATCCAATCGTGCCGGCCCCATTTTCCATCCAATCGTGCCGGCCACATTTTCCATCCAATCGTGCCGGCCACATTTTCCATCCAATCGTGCCGACCACATTTGCCATCCAATCGTGCCGGCCCCATTTTCCATCCAATCGTGCCGGCCCCATTTTCCATCCAATCATGCCGACCACATTTTCCATCCAATCATGCCGACCACATTTTCCATCCAATCATGCCGACCACATTTGCCATCCAATCGTGCCGGCCCCATTTTCCATCCAATCATGCCGACCACATTTTCCTTCCAATCGTGCTGGCCCCATTTTCCATCCAATCATGCCGACCACATTTTCCGTCCAATCATGCCGACCACATTTTCCATCCAATCGTGCCGGCCCCATTTTCCATCCAATCGTGCCGGCCACATTTTCCATCCAATCGTGCCGACCACATTTTCCATCCAATCATGCCGACCACATTTGCCATCCAATCGTGCCGGCCCCATTTTCCATCCAATCGTGCCAACCACATTTTCCATCCAATCGTGCCGGCCACATTTTCCATCCAATCGTGCCGGCCACATTTTCCATCCAATCGTGCCGACCACATTTTCCATCCAATCGTGCCGGCCACATTTTCCATCCAATCATGCCGACCACATTTTCCGTCCAATCATGCCGACCACATTTTCCATCCAATCGTGCCGGCCCCATTTTCCATCCAATCATGCCGACCACATTTTCCATCCAATCGTGCCGGCCCCATTTTCCATCCAATCGTGCCGGCCCCATTTTCCGTCCAATCATGCCGACCACATTTTCCGTCCAATCATGCCGGCCCCATTTTCCATCCAATCGTGCCGGCCACATTTTCCATCCAATCGTGCCGGCCACATTTTCCATCCAATCATGCCGGCCCCATTTTCCATCCAATCGTGCCGGCCACATTTTCCATCCAATCGTGCCGACCACATTTTCCATCCAATCGTGCCGACCACATTTGCCATCCAATCGTGCCGGCCCCATTTTCCATCCAATCGTGCCAACCACATTTTCCATCCAATCGTGCCGGCCACATTTTCCATCCAATCGTGCCGGCCACATTTTCCATCCAATCGTGCCGACCACATTTTCCATCCAATCATGCCGACCACATTTTCCGTCCAATCATGCCGACCACATTTTCCATCCAATCGTGCCGGCCCCATTTTCCATCCAATCGTGCCGGCCCCATTTTCCATCCAATCGTGCCGGCCACATTTTCCATCCAATCGTGCCGACCACATTTTCCATCCAATCGTGCCGGCCACATTTTCCATCCAATCATGCCGACCACATTTTCCGTCCAATCATGCCGACCACATTTTCCATACAATCGTGCCGGCCCCATTTTCCATCCAATCATGCCGACCACATTTTCCATCCAATCATGCCGACCACATTTGCCATCCAATCGTGCCGGCCCCATTTTCCATCCAATCGTGCCGGCCCCATTTTCCGTCCAATCATGCCGACCACATTTTCCGTCCAATCATGCCGGCCCCATTTTCCATCCAATCGTGCCGGCCACATTTTCCATCCAATCGTGCCGGCCACATTTTCCATCCAATCATGCCGGCCCCATTTTCCATCCAATCGTGCCGGCCACATTTTCCATCCAATCGTGCCGACCACATTTTCCATCCAATCATGCCGACCACATTTGCCATCCAATCGTGCCGGCCCCATTTTCCATCCAATCGTGCCAACCACATTTTCCATCCAATCGTGCCGGCCCCATTTTCCATCCAATCGTGCCGACCACATTTTCCATCCAATCGTGCCGGCCCCATTTTCCATCCAATCGTGCCGGCCACATTTTCCATCCAATCGTGCCGACCACATTTTCCATCCAATCGTGCCGACCACATTTGCCATCCAATCGTGCCGGCCCCATTTTCCATCCAATCGTGCCGGCCACATTTTCCATCCAATCGTGCCGACCACATTTTCCATCCAATCGTGCCGGCCACATTTTCCATCCAATCATGCCGACCACATTTTCCATCCAATCGTGCCGGCCACATTTTCCATCCAATCGTGCCGACCACATTTTCCATCCAATCGTGCCGGCCACATTTTCCATCCAATCATGCCGACCACATTTTCCGTCCAATCATGCCGACCACATTTTCCATCCAATCGTGCCGGCCCCATTTTCCATCCAATCATGCCGACCACATTTTCCATCCAATCGTGCCGGCCCCATTTTCCATCCAATCGTGCCGGCCCCATTTTCCGTCCAATCATGCCGACCACATTTTCCGTCCAATCATGCCGGCCCCATTTTCCATCCAATCGTGCCGGCCACATTTTCCATCCAATCGTGCCGGCCACATTTTCCATCCAATCATGCCGGCCCCATTTTCCATCCAATCGTGCCGGCCACATTTTCCATCCAATCGTGCCGACCACATTTTCCATCCAATCGTGCCGACCACATTTGCCATCCAATCGTGCCGGCCCCATTTTCCATCCAATCGTGCCAACCACATTTTCCATCCAATCGTGCCGGCCACATTTTCCATCCAATCGTGCCGACCACATTTGCCATCCAATCATGCCGACCACATTTTCCATCCAATCGTGCCGGCCACATTTTCCATCCAATCATGCCGACCACATTTTCCGTCCAATCATGCCGACCACATTTTCCATCCAATCGTGCCGGCCCCATTTTCCATCCAATCGTGCCGGCCCCATTTTCCATCCAATCGTGCCGGCCACATTTTCCATCCAATCGTGCCGACCACATTTTCCATCCAATCATGCCGACCACATTTGCCATCCAATCGTGCCGGCCCCATTTTCCATCCAATCGTGCCAACCACATTTTCCATCCAATCGTGCCGACCACATTTTCCATCCAATCGTGCCGGCCCCATTTTCCATCCAATCATGCCGACCACATTTTCCGTCCAATCATGCCAACCACATTTGCCATCCAATCATGCCGACCACATTTTCCATCCAATCGTGCCGGCCCCATTTTCCATCCAATCATGCCGACCACATTTTCCGTCCAATCATGCCGACCACATTTTCCATCCAATCGTGCCGGCCCCATTTTCCATCCAATCGTGCCGGCCCCATTTTCCATCCAATCGTGCCGGCCACATTTTCCATCCAATCGTGCCGACCACATTTTCCATCCAATCATGCCGACCACATTTTCCGTCCAATCATGCCGACCACATTTTCCGTCCAATCGTGCCAGCCCCCTTTTCCATCCAATCGTGCCGGCCACATTTTCTGTCCAATCGTGCCGGCCACATTTTCCATCCAATCATGCCGACCACATTTTCCATCCAATCATGCCGACCACATTTTCCGTCCAATCATGCCGACCACATTTTCCGTCCAATCGTGCCAGCCCCCTTTTCCATCCAATCGTGCCGGCCACATTTTCTGTCCAATCGTGCCGGCCACATTTTCCATCCAATCGTGCCGGCCACATTTTCCATCCAATCGTGCCGGCCACATTTTCCATCCAATCATGCCGGCCCCATTTTCCATCCAATCGTGCCGGCCACATTTTCCATCCAATCGTGCCGACCACATTTTCCATCCAATCGTGCCGACCACATTTGCCATCCAATCGTGCCGGCCCCATTTTCCATCCAATCGTGCCAACCACATTTTCCATCCAATCGTGCCGGCCACATTTTCCATCCAATCGTGCCGACCACATTTGCCATCCAATCATGCCGACCACATTTTCCATCCAATCGTGCCGGCCACATTTTCCATCCAATCATGCCGACCACATTTTCCGTCCAATCATGCCGACCACATTTTCCATCCAATCGTGCCGGCCCCATTTTCCATCCAATCGTGCCGGCCCCATTTTCCATCCAATCGTGCCGGCCACATTTTCCATCCAATCGTGCCGACCACATTTTCCATCCAATCATGCCGACCACATTTGCCATCCAATCGTGCCGGCCCCATTTTCCATCCAATCGTGCCAACCACATTTTCCATCCAATCGTGCCGACCACATTGTCCATCCAATCATGCCGACCACATTTTCCATCCAATCGTGCCGGCCCCATTTTCCATCCAATCATGCCGACCACATTTTCCGTCCAATCATGCCGACCACATTTGCCATCCAATCATGCCGACCACATTTTCCATCCAATCGTGCCGGCCCCATTTTCCATCCAATCATGCCGACCACATTTTCCGTCCAATCATGCCGACCACATTTTCCATCCAATCGTGCTGGCCCCATTTTCCATCCAATCGTGCCGGCCACATTTTCCATCCAATCGTGCCGACCACATTTTCCATCCAATCATGCCGACCACATTTTCCGTCCAATCATGCCGACCACATTTTCCGTCCAATCGTGCCAGCCCCCTTTTCCATCCAATCGTGCCGGCCACATTTTCTGTCCAATCGTGCCGGCCACATTTTCCATCCAATCATGCCGACCACATTTTCCATCCAATCATGCCGACCACATTTTCCGTCCAATCATGCCGACCACATTTTCCGTCCAATCGTGCCAGCCCCCTTTTCCATCCAATCGTGCCGGCCACATTTTCTGTCCAATCGTGCCGGCCACATTTTCCATCCAATCATGCCGACCACATTTTCCATCCAATCATGCCGACCACATTTTCCGTCCAATCATGCCGACCACATTTTCCGTCCAATCATGCCGGCCCCATTTTCCATCCAATCACGCCGGCCCCATTTTCTGTCCAATCGTGCCGGCCACATTTTCCATCCAATCATGCCGACCACATTTTCCATCCAATCATGCCGACCACATTTTCCGTCCAATCATGCCGACCACATTTTCCGTCCAATCATGCCGGCCCCATTTTCCATCCAATCACGCCGGCCCCATTTTCTGTCCAATCGTGCCGGCCACATTTTCCATCCAATCATGCCGACCACATTTTCCATCCAATCAGGCCGACCACATTTTCCGTCCAATCGTGCCGGCCACATTTTCCATCCAATCGTGCCGACCACATTTTCCGTCCAATCACGCCGGCCCCATTTTCTGTCCAATCGTGCCAGCCACATTTTCCGTCCAATCATGCCGACCACATTTTCCGTCCAATCATGCCGACCACATTTTCCGTCCAATCATGCCGACCACATTTTCCGTCCAATCATGCCGGCCCCATTTTCCATCCAATCGTGCCGGCCACATTTTTCCATCCAATCATGCCGACCACATTTTCCATCCAATCATGCCGACCACATTTTCCATCCAATCGTGCCGGCCCCATTTTCCATCCAATCGTGCCGACCACATTTTCCATCCAATCATGCCGACCACATTTTCCATCCAATCGTGCCGGCCCCATTTTCCATCCAATCGTGCCGGCCCCATTTTCCATCCAATCATGCCGACCACATTTTCCGTCCAATCATGCCAACCACATTTGCCATCCAATCATGCCGACCACATTTTCCGTCCAATCATGCCAACCACATTTGCCATCCAATCATGCCGACCACATTTTCCGTCCAATCATGCCGGCCCCATTTTCCATCCAATCGTGCCGGCCACATTTTCCATCCAATCGTGCCGACCACATTTTCCATCCAATCATGCCGACCACATTTGCCATCCAATCGTGCCGGCCCCATTTTCCATCCAATCATGCCGACCACATTTGCCATCCAATCGTGCCGGCCCCATTTTCCATCCAATCGTGCCAACCACATTTTCCATCCAATCGTGCCGGCCACATTTTCCATCCAATCGTGCCGGCCCCATTTTCCATCCAATCATGCCGACCACATTTTCCATCCAATCATGCCGACCACATTTTCCATCCAATCATGCCGGCCCCATTTTCCATCCAATCGTGCCGGCCCCATTTTCCATCCAATCATGCCGGCCCCATTTTCCGTCCAATCGTGCCGGCCACATTTTCCGTCCAATCGTGCTGGCCACATTTGCCGTCCAATCGTGCCGGCCACATTTTCCGTCCAATCGTGCCGGCCACATTTTCCGTCCAATCGTGCCGGCCCCATTTTCCATCCAATCGTGCCGGCCCCATTTTCCATCCAATCATGCCGGCCCCATTTTCCATCCAATCGTGCCGGCCCCATTTTCCGTCCAATCGTGCCGGCCCCATTTTCCATCCAATCGTGCCGGCCCCATTTTCCGTCCAATCGTGCCGGCCACATTTTCCATCCAATCGTGCCGGCCCCATTTTCCATCCAATCGTGCCGGCCCCATTTTCCGTCCAATCGTGCCGGCCACATTTGCCGTCCAATCGTGCCGGCCACATTTGCCGTCCAATCATAACTTTAAGAAAGTCTACAGGGGGAGGTGCTCCTATGTTGAAAGTTTCTTGACAATCGCTCAAGCGGTTGTGGAGATAACGAATTTAAAATCAAACAAGCTGGATACCATGAATGATCGCGAGGTCAAATCAAAATCGATTACTACGTGATGTTGATAATACTTACATAGCCGATTACAAAACATAACAAGATGGCGACTGTGCGCGACCCCCACCCCTTGTACGTCATGGCGTCGATTTCTTCGATAAAATAAATGTTGATACAAATTCCTGTCAGCTTGATTACCCAATGTAAGGTGACATTGCAGTTAAAGATGACAGAAACACAAATCTATCCATATGTTAACGAAGACATGTCCTTTGTGCGTGACTGTTTAAACGGTGAAGACGGACTGACCACCTGCCTGGGCGTGGCCTAACTCGTTGATTGACAGGAGCTCTGAAGCGCTCGAGCTGTGATTGGTTACTGATCTCGCGGACGGTCTGACGACCAATCTGACAACCAATCACAGCGCTGATGTAAATGTGAGGAGGAGGAGGAGGAGGAGGAGAAAATGAGGAGAAAACAATTTGAAAACTCCTATTGACAGAGTCAAACGTCAGGGTAATAAATGTGAAAAAGTGAGGGACGAGGGGTGGGGGGGTGAGAGGGTGGGGAGAATAATAAAAAGTGTGAAGGCCTCAGCCAACATTCCACAAAATGGTCAAGGATGGTTGTGGATGCATATTTAATTGTTTACAGGAATGAGGCTCATGGAAGATCGAGGTAGACCTCAGTCTAAAGGTCTACCTCGGTTGGTCTAAAGAAGTTCTTTCTTTCAAGCTTCTGGGTCTCACTATCTGCCATGACCTTTTCTGGGAAGCCACATTTCAAACCTCGCCTCCAAAGCCAGTCGCCGACTGGGAATCCTCCGTCATGCAAAGTCCTTCCTCGGCCCACCTGAGCTCCTGAAAACATACAAAGCTTTCGTCCGTAGCCTGATGGAGTACTGCTCTCCCCTCTGGGCTGGTGCTCCTGCCTCCCACCTTTCTCGGCTTCACGCCGTGGAAACCAAGGCATTTCGGATCATTGGCATCTCCCACCATTCTTTGGGCCTCTCACTCTCTCACCACAGGCTGGTCGGTGGTCTTTCAGTCTTCTACCGTCTCCTCTCCAGTCTCACCCTGCTCTCTCTGCGATTTGTCCCCCACCATATTTCCTCAGGGCGCTCAAGGTCCGCTAACAACCCCCTTCTAGTAAAACTACCAAAATCATGAATCACTGCTCACCTTCACTCATTCATTCCTCTTTTTTCCCACCTTTGGAATAAACTCCCTCACTCTATTCAATCCCATTCTTTCCTCCAGGCCTTCAAAACAGCTGTGCACCACCACCTCTTATCTTCCCCCATCCAAATCCTCAATCTTTTCTACCCCCGTTAATCCACCCCAAACCCCCCTCCTTCAAATTCCCTGCTTCCCTTCCTGAAAGTCCCTGTAATATCCATCTTGTATTCCCCATGTTCCCCGTCCCATCCCTCTCCCTTCCACAGATCTCCTAATGTCTTTGTTCTCCACTATTTTGTCCTTCCCACTCCCGCCCCTCTTGTCTCACGCCCCCCTTGCTGTGCGTTGTGTGTTAACTCTCATATGAGCCTCGACAAGGTATACAAAAAAATAAAAATAAAAGACCTGATGGTGGGAGACGGATCAAGGGGAATGAAGGAAAGGGAAATCACATTTGTACATTTTGCAGAGCTTTGTGATCTCCACACTTTTTGAATGCGATGCATCTTAACTCAACTCAGTCACTTATTGGTGGTGACGTCAACGACAAAAACAATTTATATGGACAAAAAAAACAAAAAACAGAAGAAGAAAACTCTCAAACATTGAAAAAGCATGGGTTGGCAGTATGGCCTACAGGTATGCACACTAACACCTTAGCTGTCCAGCCTACATGTCCTTAACGACGAGGAGGGGAGTCATCGCCGGCATCCTGAACAAATCCCCGTGTACTCATTCGGATACCCGGCGTTGGAGCGGAAACCAGTCTGGGATTGTAACACTTGTCAAAGATATTACTTCGGCAGAACTGATGCCTTGTGTAGAGAACGACAGCTCAATGAATGAATGTATAAAAGATGTTAAAAAAAAAGAATTTTTTTAAAAAAAAGTTGAGATGTAAATGCACAGAAGTTACAAGATGCAGGAAATGTGAAGTTATCCCTGAAATGGATCTCGTGTGATGTTTGTTGTTGTGCAAACTTATCCCTTTATAACATCTCATCGTCATACAGCTAGTCTTATTTGTGTACGTGTGTAGCATGTAAAACTAAAAATCTTTTAAAATTCATCATAAACTACCAACTTGTTTTCTCTGGAGTGACAAGCCAAGCATTCAAATGGTACAATTAATTCACAAAAGTTGAACATTTAATAAATATCTACACAAAGTGCTCCGATTTGGCTGAACCACCTGGGCCTGCTGCTCTACGAGTAATCTGCTTTTGGTTTCAGGTTAAAATCCTGGCCTTGACGGGAGAGCAATGGCAAACCACCGAGTGAATTCCTTTCCACAAGTGATCCAGCACTTCCTTTTCTTCCTGTTTCTAGAAGGAGATGTTTAACAATGGTAAGTAATGTTTGGTAGTGTAACATAACCTCTAATGGTTAAGGTAAATGTGTAAGTTGTTGTAAATGTACACTGAACTGCCCGATTGGGTGACCTTCGAACACAACTCAGCTTGTGAACTCACTGTTTGGAGAGTATCTGGGATTTTGAATGAAAATGTTGGTGGTGAATGGAGCCCAGGTGATAATCTGGATGGCAGTTAAATCAATCAGTCATCTGGATGGTGGTTAAATCAGACATCTGAATGGTGGTTACATCAATCAAACATCTGGATGGTGGCTAAATCAGACATCTGGATGGTGGTTAAATCAGTCATCTGGATGGTGGTTAAATCAATCAGACATCTGGATGGAGGTTAAATCAGACATCTGGATGGTGGTTACATCAATCAAACATCTGGATGGTGGCTAAATCAATCAGTCATCTGGATGGTAGTTAAATCAGTCATCTGGATGGTGGTTAAATCAATCAGTCATCTGGATGGTGGTTAAATCAATCAGTCATCTGGATGGTGGTTACATCAATCAAACATCTGGATGGTGGCTAAATCAATCAGACATCTGGATGGTGGTTAAATCAGTCATCTGGATGGTGGTTAAATCAATCAGACATCTGGATGGTGGTTAAATCAATCAGACATCTGGATGGTGGTTAAATCAATCAGACATCTGGATGGTGGTTAAATCAATCAGACATCTGGATGGTGGTTACATCAATCAGACATCTGGATGGTGGTTACATCAATCAGACATCTGGATGGTGGTTACATCAATCAGACATCTGGATGGTGGTTAAATCAGTCATCTGGATGGTGGTTAAATCAGTCATCTGGATGGTGGTTAAATCAATCAGACATCTGGATGGTGGTTAAATCAATCAGACATCTGGATGGTGGTTAAATCAATCAGACATCTGGATGGTGGTTAAATCAATCAGTCATCTGGATGGTGGTTAATCAGACATCTGGATGGTGGTTAAATCAATCAGACATCTGGATGGTGGTTAAATCAATCAGACATCTGGATGGTGGTTAAATCAATCAGACATCTGGATGGTGGTGATATCAATCAGACATCTGGATGGTGGTTAAATCAATCAGACATCTGGATGGTGGTTAAATCAATCAGACATCTGGATGGTGGTTAAATCAGTCATCTGGATGGTGGTTAAATCAATCAGTCATCTGGATGGTGGTTAAATCAGACATCTGGATGGTGGTGAAATCAATCAGACATCTGGATGGTGGTTAATCAGACATCTGGATGGTGGTTAAATCAGACATCTGGATGGTGGTTAAATCAATCAGACATCTGGATGGTGGTTAAATCAATCAGACATCTGGATGGTGGTTATATCAATCAGACATCTGGATGGTGGTTAAATCAATCAGACATCTGGATGGTGGTTAAATCAGTCATCTGGATGGTGGTTAAATCAATCAGTCATCTGGATGGTGGTTAATCAGACATCTGGATGGTGGTTAAATCAATCAGACATCTGGATGGTGGTTAAATCAATCAGACATCTGGATGGTGGTTATATCAATCAGACATCTGGATGGTGGTTAAATCAATCAGACATCTGGATGGTGGTTAAATCAGTCATCTGGATGGTGGTTAAATCAATCAGACATCTGGATGGTGGTTAAATCAATCAGACATCTGGATGGTGGTGATATCAATCAGACATCTGGATGGTGGTTAAATCAATCAGACATCTGGATGGTGGTTAAATCAATCAGACATCTGGATGGTGGTTAAATCAGTCATCTGGATGGTGGTTAAATCAATCAGTCATCTGGATGGTGGTTAAATCAGACATCTGGATGGTGGTGAAATCAATCAGACATCTGGATGGTGGTTAATCAGACATCTGGATGGTGGTTAAATCAGACATCTGTATGGTGGTTAAATCAATCAGACATCTGGATGGTGGTTAAATCAATCAGACATCTGGATGGTGGTTATATCAATCAGACATCTGGATGGTGGTTAAATCAATCAGACATCTGGATGGTGGTTAAATCAGTCATCTGGATGGTGGTTAAATCAATCAGTCATCTGGATGGTGGTTAATCAGACATCTGTATGGTGGTTAAATCAATCAGACATCTGGATGGTGGTTAAATCAATCAGACATCTGGATGGTGGTTATATCAATCAGACATCTGGATGGTGGTTAAATCAATCAGACATCTGGATGGTGGTTAAATCAATCAGTCATCTGGATGGTGGTTAATCAGACATCTGGATGGTGGTTAAATCAATCAGACATCTGGATGGTGGTTAAATCAATCAGACATCTGGATGGTGGTTAAATAAATCAGACATCTGGATGGTGGTTAAATCAACCAGTGAGTTATTTGGTTTCAATGTTATCCATTGGATACAGGTGTAGTTGGAAAGGTGATATGAAAGAATATGTTTGATTGGATATTTGTTGGTTTTAACGTGTTGCGAAGTATTTTTTTTTAATCCAAAGTCAAGGCTCATCGAGTTGTATCAACTGAAGAAATTCTTCAGGATATCTCCATCTTTCTCTTCTCTCCCCTCTCTCTCTCTCTCTCTCTTTATCTCTCAGAAAATAAATTAATATATGTGGGTGTTACTTGGGTGCTTTGTGAATAACAAATTTTCATTCACTTATTCATTGGAGCATGAACCGTGCAGTAACAGTAGAGAGATGAAGTGATGAACACGTTTCAGGTACAAAAATCGTCGCCATGTCACGAGAGAACGCAGACCGTGAACACAAGCGCTGACCTAGATTCTCGACCGCGTGCTGTAATCATAATTACCAATCCCCTTGGTGTTTAAAAAGGCAAACTAAACCAAATTACAAATCGCAAGGGTAACAACATAACGTTATCGGTGCAGCATCTCGTGTGCTTATGAGTGTCGGGTTTGCATCGTTTCAAATACATGGCTCGAGCATCGCCGAGAGGGTCTTCGGACAAGGAATCTGATCCATCCGATTCCATCAAGTTTGTTGTCTTAGTTTGGAGGATGAGGGTTGCCTACCCCCCTCATCAGATCAGGACATAACATAACTAAGGGAACAGCAGGAGAAAGGAGGAAATGGAGGCAGGAGGGAGAAGGGAGATGGAGATGGACAAACATGGGATGCAGGTAACGATGTGGGGTCGGACAACATGGATACAGAAGCAAAATTTTGGGAAGGGTGGGGGTGGTTTAACAGGTGTAGAAAAGATCATGGTTTTGGATTGGGGATGATTTGAGATTGTGGTGAACAGCTGTCTTGAAGACTCAGAGAGAGTAGAAGGTGGTTCCACGGTCTGGAAGAGAGAGGAATAAATGAGTGGAGGTGAGCAGTAGTTCTGGATTTAGGCAGTTTCACTAGGAGGGGGTGCAGGTGGATAGCGTGCGTCCTGCAGATACTTGGGAAGGGTGGGGGGGGGTGGAGGGACAGAGCACGGAGAGAGGGCGGAGGGTGCAAGACCAAAAAGGAGGTGTAAGAAGTCAGTGAGATCATGGGCTTGTCGGTGATGGCGAAGTGATAGGCCCAGAGACAAAGCTTCATCGTGAGAGATTCCAATGATCTTGAAGGCCTTCATTTCCATGACATCAAGCTGAGCAAGATGTGAGGTGGGGGAGCCAACCCAGAAGGGAGATCAGTACTCCATAAAGCTGTGGATGAAAACCTTGAAGGAAATACTTTGCACAAAGGAGGATGCCCAGTCGGAATCTGGCCTTGGAGGCAAACTTTGGAATGTGAATTGCCCAAGAGATATCATGGCTGGAGTGAGACCCAAGAGTTTGAGTGACTGAACCTGTTCAAAATGGTTGTTGCAAAAGTAGATGGGAGGGTTTTTGATATGGTCCTTTCAGAGAGACAGAGACAGAGACAGAGGCAGAGACAGACTTGACAAGGTGCCACCAGGTTTTAGAGGAAGACAGAGTTTGAGAGCTCATTCTTGAGATTGGAGGATGGGCAAGCTAATTGAAGATGAGGTGGGCTGAATCTGTGAGAGAGAGAGAGAGAGAGAGAGAGAGGAGGAGAGGAGGAGAGGAGGAGAGGAGGAGAGGAGGAGAGGAGGAGAGGAGGAGAGGAGGAGAGGAGGAGAGGAGAGAGAGAGTTTTTGTGGAAGAATTCCCAGGCTGAGTTAACACCAGAGGAGGTAGACGCAGGAGACCAGTCCTAAGGTGTGATGGCTGCTTGTCATCTCTGCCAGTTTGCCAGAGTGAACTGACAGAAGTCAGCACTGAGGCTGTTCTCTGAGAATGGCCAGAGAGACGTTGACCTTCATAAGCACATGCTCAGAAGAGCCAATTGGGGCAGAACAAGCAATACACCATACATTGGCGGGGATCCAAATCACCAAATCCAGAAGGGAAGATTTTCCATTGGGAGAAATCCAGGTGGGAAACTTTACAGATTGAGGCAGTCTCATGAAGTCAAAGAAGTCCTTTGCAGATGTACCATCGCTGGTGAGAAAGGTACCAACACCCAGCCAATTAGCACGGTGGTAATTAAATCACCACCTATGAGGAACAGAGAGTTAGGATGAGTGGGTAAAAGTTGGGCCATTTTGTTTGAGAGACAGATGGAGATGGTGTCATCACTGTTTGGAGGATGGTACAATGCACAGACAAACACGAGTTGGGAGCGGAGGGGAAGTTACAACCAGAGGAGCTCCTGTGGTTTGGGAGGTGTAACAGCGGTACACGGAGTGAGAAATGGAGTTTTTGATGTACAGAGCAACTCTGTCACCAGGACGGGGTTGACGTCAATCAAAACAGAGGACACAATAACTAGGGAGAGACACACAGGAGTCAGGGATGTCCGGTGGGAGGAAGGTTTCTGTTAAACAGATAATTTCCGGTTTATCAGTAGCGGCATGGATTGAGAGATCGGTCAGGTTGGAACGGAGGCCCCAGATGTTTGAGGTCCACACAGTTAGAGATTGGGATTGGGGGGGAAGGAAGCATTTGAATGGTGCAGGATGGGGGAGGCTTTGTGGGGGCAAGGAGAGGCTTTGGGGGTGTGGGGTGAGGAGGAAGGTTTGAGTGTGTGGGGTGTGAGGGATGGTTTGAGTGCGGGGATGCAGGGGAATGTTTGTGGGAGAGAGGGGACCTGAGGAAAGATTGTGTGCATGGGGTGCGGGGGAATGTTTGAGTGGTGGGAAGTGGGGGAAGGTTTGAGTGTGTGCAGAGCGGGAGAAGGTAAGTGTGTGGGGTGCGGGGGAAAGGTTGGAAGGATGAGGTGAGCGGAAAGCATTTTAAGGGGTGGAGTGAGGGGGAAGCATTGAGAGGGTCGTGTGTGGAGGGAGGCAGAAAGGGGGGACATGAAGGTTTGAGGGGTGGGGTGGGGATGGATGTTTTTCCAGATTCCATATTCCCAATTTTGATAAACGGAGATAAAGATCATGGGATGGGGGGATTAGAACGCTTGTTTTAAACGCATGGAGAGAAGTTGTGCTGTATGAGTAGGGGTAAGGGGGTGAATTTTGTGGATGAGGGGCAGAGGAGACAAAAAAACAACAACAAACATTTATGGCTGCTCTACCACTTCACCAATGACGTCATCCTCACAATCATTTATTCCCCATTGGGTGTGGATTGAGATGTGTCAAGCTTCAAATTTTTCTGATCAGCGGGTTCAGAGATATAATGTTTAATATTTTGCATTTATTCCAAAATGGCTGCCATACCACGTGACCGATGACATCACAATTATCATTAAAATATTCTCCATGGAGGGGGAGGAGGAGGAGGAGGAGGAGGATGGCCTCCACACCATACAGACCCTGCGACCCACATCACAATGGCCTCCACACCATGCAGACCCTGTGACCCACATCACAATGGCCTCCACACCATACAGACCCTGTGACCCACATCACAATGGCCTCCACACCATGCAGACCCTGCGACCCACATCACAATGGCCTCCACACCATGCAGACCCTGTGACCCACCTCACAATGGCCTCCACACCATGCAGACCCTGTGACCCACCTCACAATGGCCTCCACACCATGCAGACCCTGTGACCCACCTCACAATGGCCTCCACACTATACAGACCCTGCGACCCACATCACAATGGCCTCCACACCATACAGACCCTGTGACCCACCTCACAATGGCCTCCACACCATACAGACCCTGTGACCCACCTCACAATGGCCTCCACACTATACAGACCCTGCGACCCACATCACAATGGCCTCCACACCATACAGACCCTGTGGCCCACCTCAAAATGGCCTCCACACTATACAGACCCTGCGACCCACATCACAATGGCCTCCACACCATACAGATCCTGTGACCCACATCACAATGGCCTCCACACCATGCAGACCCTGTGACCCACCTCACAATGGCCTCCACACCATGCAGACCCTGTGACCCACATCACAATGGCCTCCACACCATGCAGACCCTGTGACCCACATCACAATGGCCTCCACACCATGCAGACCCTGTGACCCACATCACAATGGCCTCCACACCATACAGACCCTGTGACCCACATCACAATGGCCTCCACACTATACAGACCCTGCGACTCACCTCACAATGGCCTCCACACCATACAGACCCTGTGACCCACCTCACAATGGCCTCCACACTATACAGACCCTGCGACCCACATCACAATGGCCTCCACACCATACAGACCCTGTGGCCCACCTCAAAATGGCCTCCACACTATACAGACCCTGCGACCCACATCACAATGGCCTCCACACCATGCAGACCCTGTGACCCACATCACAATGGCCTCCACACCATGCAGACCCTTCGACCCACCTCCGGACCACACAAAACTCATCATTCCAACTCGTGCTTCGAAACTATCTCTTGATTTATCCAAGGTGAATTTTTTTTCACCGGAGGTGAGTCAAATTGCTAATCGTGGTAGCACCTTCACGTCACAGCTTTCAGTGTGGGAAACGACACTTCGTTGATCGACATGAAATCGGTCTTCGGTCTTTAAATCTAAAACACTCATTAAATTAGTTCACTGGTTGTTTCGTTTCCTCCTCCCCTCTCCTTCGATTCCTTATGCCACACGATGCACCACTTGTGAGCCTTGTACAACAATAAAACAATGCTCCCTTCCAGGTTTATTTCTATAATGTTAGTCTTAAAGGAAATAAATAAAAAGACCATGAATGTTAAATGAGATTAAGCTGATGGTAAAAAATAATTATGAGATAGATGCATTAAACCATTCCACTCAATATCCAGCCATGTGATGGAAGTGTCATCAAAAAGGAAATGGGTATTGATTGGACCGAGCAGGTTTGTAACGTTGCCAACTGCAACTGTATTTTACCAAGAGTCCAATTTGCAATCATTTCAAACAAACTGAACACAACCGTTTTATGTATGGTCCGAAAATGTGGTGGAATTAATATGTGGTCAGTATACAACAACAAATGAGGATATATAATCATTTCCATATCGTCCGCTGGAATGTGCCTGCCCTTGAGTGGATGTAGAGTTGGAGTTATCGGTCCCATGCTCGAGCTGATATGGAAAAGGCTGGAACTCTCTTATTGATGTGTTTTGCTTCATTATTTGCAGGAAAAAATAAGTGTGTGCAATATGTCATGAAGGTGGTTGGGATTTGAAGTGTCCTACTGACGGCCATCAGAAGAATTGGCCACAAGACATAGCTCACACATATAACCGGGCGTAGTGGCGTGCGCCTGTAATCCGGCTCCTCGGAGGCTTGGGTTGGAGGATCGCTTGAGGACGGGAGCTCTGTGCTGGGCCGCGCTATGAGAGGGTGTAGGGCAGCCCGGAATCATGGCGAAACCAAATCCTTATCCTGTGTCGTAAGAGGCGACCAGGGTTGCGTCACGAAGGGCATCTGGCGTAAAACCTGTGCCAAATCAGAATGCGGATCATAACGGATGATCCGCTGTGGCGACCCCAAACGGGAGCAGCCGAAAGACGAACAACAACAACAACAACAACAACAACAACAACAACAACAACAACAACAACACATAGCTCACATATAAGACTTTTCTTCAGAATATTTCTGAGTTTTGTGATCTTGATGCCTTGCCAGTTGAAGTGGACTTCAAAGGTAAAGGCACAGCTCAGGTATGTTCACAGAACTGTGCAAAGTGGTAGAAATCCCATCATATGAAGTTTGCCCTCCACTCAGCGAAGAAGAGTCCAAGAGAAAAAAGTAAAACTTGACAGCATCGCTTCAAGTGAATTAGGTGATGGTAACCGCCTGTAACCGCAGGCAATCAAAATGGCAAGTTTCAACCATTCTCCCACTCGTATGTTCTGTATGGAGTCATCTGGGAAACTAAACCTTTGTGCTACCGTGCAGCTTGACGAAGATCTTAGGACGGTAGCAACCGAGCCAAAGGACACATCATTGCTGGCGAGAATTACAGGAGGAGATTCGGTGGTAATTGCTGCTAAGTACCACCATAACTGCCTCAATACCTACAGAAACAGTTACAGGTCAGTGCGACGGAGTCAAGAAGAACGGACGTTGGAAGGCAGGACCTTCGCTGAACTGATATCTTACATTGAATGTCTGGTTGAAGAAAGACGTTTCCTCTTTGAGCTCTCTTAGCTGCACAACCTCGAAGAAGATCGGCTAAATGATCCAGGAGTTGATAAAACCAACAAGTTGAGACTTAAAACGCAACTTCAAGGTCATTTTTCTGGGAGATCGTCAAGAGCAGACAGATGGGAGGGATACACTTCTGGTGTTGAACGAGGGGCTAAGTGAAATCTCAAATAAGCCCCAACTTCCCGTAATTATGCAGCGGAAGTCATGTCTATGACCAAAACGGCAAATATGTTCGAGGGTAGAAATGTTTGACGTGGAATCTTTTTGATTTTCCGGTATTTTTTTTTCCCCCATCTGACTGCCAAGGTCGGTCTGTACCCACAAACCTCAACTAATCGGTGTCATTGTTGTCAAATTGAATAAATTGGAAACACCAGGACAAAACGGACTCTCAAGCCTGCTGACCGGAACCACAACTTAATCTCTTCAATGCCAAACTGAAATCCTCAACAGCCACCAAGAAATGACATCCGCTCAAGAACGAGAAGCAAGATCGAAAGCCAGCTGCATAGCCTCGGAATAAGCGTCAGCTATGACCGTGTCATGAGAGTGGAGACCTGGCTCACCACATTCTGTCTGTCAACACCTCGAGAAGGAGGGCTTACTGGCTTTCTGTGGAGAGGGCTCCTCACAGTTGGTGGACATGGATAATATTGATCACAACCACTCCTCTACCATGGCACATGGATCATTTCATGGCACCAGTATCAGTTTATTACAGTTTCCCACAACTTCTGGCTTTGGCTCTTGTAGAGAGCCCATTACCGTACACCATGAATCCATCTCCAAGAAACCTTGTTGACCGGACAGCTACACCATCATCCCCACAGTTTTGAGTAAGGTAGAGTGGCTGGCTGTGCCAATAGCTAATGTG
>NC_140973.1:81171467-81296467 GCF_056783735.1 Eptatretus burgeri
CACATGGACATCAGGAGACATCAGAGTACGTTTACATGAATCACATGGACATCAGGAGACATCAGAGTATGTTTACATGAATCACATGGACATCAGGAGACATCAGAGTATGTTTACATGAATATCATGGACATCAGGAGACATCAGAGTATGTTTACGTGAATCACATGGACACCAGGAGACATCAGAATATGTTTACATGAATATCATGGACATCAGGAGACATCAGAGTATGTTTACGTGAATCACATGGACATCAGGAGACATCAGAGTACGTTTACATGAATATCATGGACACCAGGAGACATCAGAGTACGTTTACATGAATCACATGGACATCAGGAGACATCAGAGTATGTTTACATGAATCACATGGACATCAGGAGACATCAGAGTACGTTTACATGAATATCATGGACACCAGGAGACATCAGAGTACGTTTACATGAATCACATGGACATCAGGAGACATCAGAGTATGTTTACATGAATCACATGGACATCAGGAGACATCAGAGTACGTTTACATGAATCACATGGACATCAGGAGACATCAGAGTATGTTTACATGAATCACATGGACATCAGGAGACATCAGAGTATGTTTACATGAATATCATGGACATCAGGAGACATCAGAGTATGTTTACGTGAATCACATGGACACCAGGAGACATCAGAATATGTTTACATGAATATCATGGACATCAGGAGACATCAGAGTATGTTTACATGAATATCATGGACATCAGGAGACATCAGAGTATGTTTACGTGAATCACATGGACACCAGGAGACATCAGAGTACGTTTACGTGAATCACATGGACACCAGGAGACATCAGAGTACGTTTACATGAATATCATGGACATCAGGAGACATCAGAGTATGTTTACATGAATATCATGGACATCAGGAGACATCAGAGTATGTTTACGTGAATCACATGGACACCAGGAGACATCAGAGTATGTTTACATGAATCACATGGACATCAGGAGACATCAGAGTATGTTTACGTGAATCACATGGACACCAGGAGACATCAGAGTATGTTTACATGAATATCATGGACATCAGGAGACATCAGAGTACGTTTACATGAATATCATGGACATCAGGAGACATCAGAGTACGTTTACATGAATCACATGGACATCAGGAGACATCAGAGTATGTTTACATGAATCACATGGACATCAGGAGACATCAGAGTATGTTTACATGAATATCATGGACATCAGGAGACATCAGAGTATGTTTACGTGAATCACATGGACACCAGGAGACATCAGAATATGTTTACATGAATATCATGGACATCAGGAGACATCAGAGTATGTTTACGTGAATCACATGGACATCAGGAGACATCAGAGTACGTTTACATGAATATCATGGACACCAGGAGACATCAGAGTACGTTTACATGAATCACATGGACATCAGGAGACATCAGAGTATGTTTACATGAATCACATGGACATCAGGAGACATCAGAGTACGTTTACATGAATATCATGGACACCAGGAGACATCAGAGTACGTTTACATGAATCACATGGACATCAGGAGACATCAGAGTATGTTTACATGAATCACATGGACATCAGGAGACATCAGAGTACGTTTACATGAATCACATGGACATCAGGAGACATCAGAGTATGTTTACATGAATCACATGGACATCAGGAGACATCAGAGTATGTTTACATGAATATCATGGACATCAGGAGACATCAGAGTATGTTTACGTGAATCACATGGACACCAGGAGACATCAGAATATGTTTACATGAATATCATGGACATCAGGAGACATCAGAGTATGTTTACATGAATATCATGGACATCAGGAGACATCAGAGTATGTTTACGTGAATCACATGGACACCAGGAGACATCAGAGTACGTTTACGTGAATCACATGGACACCAGGAGACATCAGAGTACGTTTACATGAATATCATGGACATCAGGAGACATCAGAGTATGTTTACATGAATATCATGGACATCAGGAGACATCAGAGTATGTTTACGTGAATCACATGGACACCAGGAGACATCAGAGTATGTTTACATGAATCACATGGACATCAGGAGACATCAGAGTATGTTTACGTGAATCACATGGACACCAGGAGACATCAGAGTATGTTTACATGAATATCATGGACATCAGGAGACATCAGAGTACGTTTACATGAATATCATGGACATCAGGAGACATCAGAGTACGTTTACATGAATCACATGGACATCAGGAGACATCAGAGTACGTTTACATGAATATCATGGACATCAGGAGACATCAGAGTATGTTTACATGAATATCATGGACATCAGGAGACATCAGAGTACGTTTACATGAATCACATGGACATCAGGAGACATCAGAGTACGTTTACATGAATATCATGGACACCAGGGGACATCAGAGTACGTTTACATGAATCACATGGACACCAGGAGACATCAGAGTATGTTTACGTGAATCACATGGACATCAGGAGACATCAGAGTACGTTTACATGAATCACATGGATATCAGGAGACATCAGAGTATGTTTACGTGAATCACATGGACATCAGGAGACATCAGAGTATGTTTACATGAATATCATGGACATCAGGAGACATCAGAGTACGTTTACATGAATCACATGGACATCAGGAGACATCAGAGTACGTTTACATGAATATCATGGACACCAGGGGACATCAGAGTACGTTTACATGAATCACATGGACACCAGGAGACATCAGAGTATGTTTACGTGAATCACATGGACATCAGGAGACATCAGAGTACGTTTACATGAATCACATGGATATCAGGAGACATCAGAGTATGTTTACGTGAATCACATGGACACCAGGAGACATCAGAGTATGTTTACATGAATCACATGGACATCAGGAGACATCAGAGTACGTTTACATGAATCACATGGACATCAGGAGACATCAGAGTACGTTTACATGAATCACATGGACATCAGGAGACATCAGAGTATGTTTACATGAATCACATGGACATCAGGAGACATCAGAATATGTTTACGTGAATCACATGGACACCAGGAGACATCAGCGTATGTTTACATGAATCACATGGACATCAGGAGACATCAGAATATGTTTACGTGAATCACATGGACACCAGGAGACATCAGCGTATGTTTACATGAATCACATGGACATCAGGAGACATCAGAGTACGTTTACATGAATCACATGGACATCAGGAGACATCAGAGTACGTTTACATGAATCACATGGACATCAGGAGACATCAGAGTACGTTTACATGAATCACATGGACATCAGGAGACATCAGAGTACGTTTACATGAATCACATGGACATCAGGAGACATCAGAGTATGTTTACATGAATCACATGGACATCAGGAGACATCAGAATATGTTTACGTGAATCACATGGACACCAGGAGACATCAGCGTATGTTTACATGAATCACATGGACATCAGGAGACATCAGAATATGTTTACGTGAATCACATGGACATCAGGAGACATCAGAGTATGTTTACGTGAATCACATGGACACCAGGAGACATCAGCGTATGTTTACATGAATCACATGGACATCAGGAGACATCAGAGTACGTTTACATGAATATCATGGACACCAGGAGACATCAGAGTACGTTTACATGAATCATATGGACATCAGGAGACATCAGAGTATGTTTACGTGAATCACATGGACACCAGGAGACATCAGAGCATGTTTACATGAATCATATGGACATCAGGAGACATCAGAGTATGTTTACGTGAATCACATGGACATCACGAGACATCAGAGTACGTTTACATGAATATCATGGACATCAGGAGACATCAGAGTATGTTTACGTGAATCACATGGACACCAGGAGACATCAGAGTATGTTTACATGAATATCATGGACACCAGGAGACATCACAGTATGTTTACGTGAATCACATGGACATCAGGAGACATCACAGTATGTTTACGTGAATCACATGGACATCAGGAGACATCAGAGTACGTTTACATGAATCACATGGACATCAGGAGACATCAGAGTATGTTTACATGAATATCATGGACACCAGGAGACATCAGAGTACGTTTACATGAATATCATGGACACCAGGAGACATCAGAGTACGTTTACATGAATCATATGGACATCAGGAGACATCAGAGTATGTTTACATGAATCATATGGACATCAGGAGACATCAGAGTATGTTTACGTGAATCACATGGACATCACGAGACATCAGAGTACGTTTACATGAATATCATGGACATCAGGAGACATCAGAGTACGTTTACATGAATCACATGGACATCAGGAGACATCAGAGTATGTTTACGTGAATCACATGGACATCAGGAGACATCAGAGTATGTTTACATGAATATCATGGACACCAGGAGACATCAGAGTATGTTTACATGAATATCATGGACACCAGGAGACATCACAGTATGTTTACGTGAATCACATGGACATCAGGAGACATCAGAGTACGTTTACATGAATCACATGGACATCAGGAGACATCAGAGTATGTTTACGTGAATCACATGGACATCAGGAGACATCAGAGTATGTTTACATGAATATCATGGACATCAGGAGACATCAGAGTACGTTTACGTGAATCACATGGACATCAGGAGACATCAGAGTATGTTTACATGAATCACATGGACACCAGGAGACATCAGAGTACGTTTACGTGAATCACATGGACATCAGGAGATGTCGGTGTCGTTGGACATTAATTTTAAGGACATGAGGAGACTATGGACAAATCGACAAATGGACACAGCACAGATGTGAACCCAAGGGAACAGAAGCAAGTAATGATGAGAGTAACAAATCATCTAAACTTGAGCTTTCGTGCACACAGACCACACTTCGACACACTTTGTGACCGTCGGTCAATGTGGGCCACAGTTGTTGATGAGGGTTGTGGTTGTTCGCAGACACGAGGTGTTTGTTTTTCTTTCACATCACATATAACTGCAACTTAAAGATACCGTACTCAGTCATACATCAATCGACCGGTTCGTTGTCCAGGGAGAATGATCACTGGTATAGTCGGAACAATTTGAGTGGCACAAGAAGTTCACAACACCTAAGGAATGGCAAACTGCCTGACAAAGATCAATTTAACTGCATCGTACCTCCACTGGCAGGGTCGGTGATTGGAGGCTCCACGTGGATGGAGGGAATGTTTGTAGAAGCAGCACCTGAAGGTGAGGAAACCTCAGGATGATCACCGGAAATCGGAATTTCTTCAGGACCATTTTTCCTGGAGAATATTTGGCTAATAAGCCTGCGGAAGCGGCCCTCGGGAGGAACGAACGCGGGGTTCCACCCCGGAACCTCCGTGTCGCACAACTTCGGCCGTCCTCGAACCCTCAAAGACGTGCGACGCTGAAGAAAGTTTTGCCACTTATGATCTCCAGTCTTGGCTGCTGCTCCTCGTGGAGATCGCTTCCGTTGACCGACGGAAGAGCCGGCATTGTGGCGGTCTTCCTTAACAGCATCGTCAGCAGCTGAAATACCAGACTGGACACCGTCGGATGACCTGCGTCCACTACGGATCCTAAAGCTGAAGCTCTTGCGGATACTACGTGGGGCACGTTGTAACGCTGACGACGGAGGAGGTCGAACCCTCTCGTTTTCGTTCGGAATGCAATCTTCATGCGTTGTACATCTTTGCATCGAGTCCTGTTTTTGCACACATACTCTGGACTTGTCTGGACTTTTTTTGTCACCCTGTGAAAATGAAGTCCGCCGCTGGAATGACAGGCTGAAGGCTCGAAGTCGCCGGGCAAAATTCCAACGGTCTTCGGCACCAGGTCCACCGTGCTTTAACGAGTTGATGTCACACACCTTGCTACTTCCCTCCACGACGAGGCTCATAGGCCGCACCGGTCTGTTCCTGGAAGCCATACCTTTGATGGAAGACAATGAGTTGGGATGACATCCACCACGGCCTGTCCCCGTATCTTGTCTCGACGCCTTGTACTCAGATCCTGAACCCTCAACCGGTGAGCGTCGCATGTCGACGACACAAAAGCTGTGAGGTCGCTGAGAACACTTATGGTTTGTGGAGAGGTAGTCCCTGGATGAAGACCATGATTCGCCACCAAGCTCATTCTGATCAAAACCGAAGTCCCCTCTCGGTGCTCGGGTGTGTTGTGAAGAAACACAAACATCTTTCTGTGCTTTCTGTCTGAAGCGAACAGCTTGGCTGTGAACACTTTGCGTTGCTTCTTTGGACTCCAATGCATTTGTGTTCATCCTTGAGCTGCCTGGATCAACATCGGTCTCAAGTCCATTTACCGTGACCTTCCCATCAACAGAATCCAGGCCATTTGGCACACCAGCCACGTCACCATCTTCTAAACGTGGGGAAGTATCGCTTCCCCAGACGGCAGGTACCTGTCGTCCTTGGCCGGTTGTCTCATGCTCCTGGTTTTTGTTGATCACATCTGGCCTCGATTTTCTGGGTTGCGTGTGGTCCTGGTTCTCCGAGCCGTCCATAATTATTGGGTGCTTGAGACGTCACAGAACCTTTCCGTCAACCAGTCCGAGTCATGTCCGACACCATATTGAATGAGGTCCCATGCGGGTTGTGGTGGTCGCTTTCATGCCAGCATCGCAAATTTGCATCGGAGTCGATAATTTCAACCGGGGTACCTGGTATCAAAATTCACAACCGGCGCTTCACGTCGAGATGTTCATTCAATTTACATTCCCAACTATTTCCTGATCCTCACCAATCTTGCTCTTCATCCCACCATTCCTTTACAATTTCCAACCTTGTTTTTGATGTAAACAGAAGGTGAACCTCCAGGAGAATAAAGGCTTCATTCCTAAATGTAGAAATCTTGGCACTGGACAGGTGAGCAGGAAGAGCTTGGACAGGTGAGCAGGAAGAGCTTGGACAGGTGAGCAGGAAGAGCTTGGACAGGTGAGCAGGAAGAGCTTGGACAGGTGAGCAGGAAGAGTTTGGACAGGTGAGCAGGAAGAGCTTGGACAGGTGAGCAGGAAGAGTTTGGACAGGTGAGCAGGAAGAGTTTGGACAGGTGAGCAGGAGGAGCTTGGACAGGTGAGCAGGAGGAGCTTGGACAGGAGAAGATTGGGCAGGTGAGCAGGAAGAGTTTGGACAGGTGAGCAGGAAGAGCTTGGACAGGTGAGCAGGAAGAGCTTAGACAGGTGAGCAGGAGGAGCTTGGACAGGTGAGCAGGAGGAGCTTGGACAGGAGAAGATTGGGCAGGTGAGCAGGAAGAGTTTGGACAGGTGAGCAGGAAGAGCTTGGACAGGTGAGCAGGAGGAGCTTGGACAGGTGAGCAGGAGGAGCTTGGGCAGGTGAGCAGGAAAAGCTTGGGCAGGGAAGTAGGAAGAGCTTACACAGGTGAGCAGGAAGAGCTTGGGAAGGTGAACAGGAGAAGATTGGGCAGGTGAGCAGGAAGAGATTGGACAGGTGAGCAGGAGGAGCTTGGGCAGGGAAGTAGGAAGAGCTTGCACAGGTGAGCAGGAGGGGCTTGGGAAGGTGAGCAAGAAGAGCTTCGGCAGGTGAGCAGGAGGAGCTTGGGCACGTCTTTACGCACCGCACCAAACGTCTTGTTTTCACTCCAGACTCACACCCATGCTGGCGCAGCGAACCACCTCGACGTTCCCTCGCGTTTCGATGGCGAGAATCCCACACGTTTACACCGGACCGTGGTTCCTCTATGTCGAAGCGGCCCAGACTCCGACCCTTCTCCGGCAATCACCACTGCGCCTCGATCACGAAGCTGGGCGTGGCTGCGGCCGAGGTGGGCGTGGCTGCCGCCGAGATGGGCGTGGCTGCGGCCGAGGTGGGCGTGGCTTCCGCCGAGATGGGCGTGGCCGCGGCCGACATTGTGGAGGCCCTATATCTTCTTCATCATCATCATCATCATCACATTCGAGCTCCACCGTTCGATCTGTGCGATAATAATAATAACAGCGGACGGATATTCACGGTGCTTCGTCTCATTTGTCCTTTTTGTGTCACTCAGTTCGGTTTTCCATGTAAATGTGTAATCTGTGAAACACGGTGTCCGTGATCTGATGATTTTTACCTCACGAATATGTGATTGATTTATTTTTTTACCCATTTTTTTCATTTTAAGGTTTAAGGTTCAAATTCTTCGTGTTGTTCATCTGCAGACTTGCGATTGAAGACTTCGTGACGATCGTTGACGTTTACTTTTACAAAAACACAATTATTTATTATTCTTCTCAGTATGTTTAATAATGGAATGGTTTTTTTTTAGATTTTTTTTTAACATATATATATATATATATAATTTTTTTTCTCTCACATTGCAGACCGGTTGTTGACCTGTTTTACCTCCTCTCCACGGGTCTAGTTCCCTCTTCTCTCGGAGACCCGACCCTCCCCAAGCTCGTCCAACACGTCCACCTTCCAGTAACGTCCTTCTGGTTAAACTCCCCAAATCCAGGCTTTCTGCACATAACACCCCAACACTCATTCGTTCCTCTTTTCACACAATTCACCGAGAATGTTCGATGGCATTCTTCCCTCCAGAGCAGGTGGTGGTGGTGGTGGTGGTGGTCGTGGTGGGGGGTTGCATGTGGAACACCGGTATGACCAGCCATCCTGAATTGTGACGTTTTCTTTCTGATCAATTAACCCAACCCAAATTTCAAGTGTGTGTGTGTGTGTGTGTGTGTGTGTGTGTGTGTGTGTGTGTGTGTGTGTGTGTGTGTGTTTTCTTGTTTATTCAGTTCCTTGACATTTTACTCTCTCCTTGCTCTTTCACAGCCTTGATGTTGTATGGGGGGGGGGAAGGAAAATTTTACTTGCATCTGTCAAACAGGTGAGGAAAATTGAAAAAATAACATCCACCTGTTCAAACAGGTGAGTGTATACAGGAAGAGCGTCGAGGTAACACATTACATGTTTCATTGAAACCAAATTGTGAATTATATAACTTCTTTCACTTGATCAAAACGTTCTGCCTTCACTACTTCGTCTGTTTCCCATCATGCGCAGGGATTCTCTTTCTACTCACCTTGAGGGAACACGTGCCGAGCTTCAGGATCCTTTGGCCCAGGAAGAAGACCGGCACAAGGTTGAAGGATGTTTGTATCTGATTATGAAGCCATATGCTTTGATAGTTCTTTCTTGATTTGCTGACTTGGCTGATTTACTGATTTACTTATTTTTTGATTTGCTGGTTACTGCGTTCACTGTCTGATGGTTTATTCCACCTGTTCTGCACCACTCCATGGCTGCAGATCACTTCCTGATACTCGGACGAGAGTGTTGCCCTCCCCCCCCCCATTGCTTCAGTGTATGACCCCTTGGCCCTCTTACCAACATACTCTGCTCTTTCAAAGAGTAATTCTTCATTTATAGTCAGGTCAGGTCAGGTATGGGAGCATGCGCCGGAGCAGCGCGTCGCTGCGTCCACTTTCCACCGGTATCCAGGGGCCTCCGTCTAGCCATCCCCCAGGCAGATGCCTCACCCATCCCCATCTCCTTGATATGCCGATCAACCTGCTGCAACCACAAGGCACGTGATCTTCCCATTGGCCTCCTCCTCTCACGAGACTCCCTCGCTGAGAGAATCTGGTCAACAGGATCAGCGTCAGGAAAACGAGCCACATGTCCATACAGCCGCAGCTGACGCTCACGGACTATGCATGCCACAAATCTTATTTGAGTCTCTCTCAGCAACCGCTCGTTGGACACAAAGTCCGACCAGCGATAGCCAAGGATTTTCCTCTGACTCACAGCCGGCAGAGACATGAATATCACTGCCAAGGTAAGTGAATGTCTCAACGACCTCAACATCCTCACCACAAATAGGCACAGACAGGACAGTGGCATCCAAGATGTCATTGAAAGCCTGGATCTTGGTTTTTGACCCAGGAAACCCGTAATCCCAGCGGCTCCGACTCCTCATTCAGCACCTCGAGGGCCCCCAAAAGGATATCTAAAGTCTCCGCAAAGATGACTGCATCATTTGCGAAATCAAGGTCAGAGATCTTGACATTCCCAAACGATGCACCGCAGCTTGATCTCTCCGACATCCTCCCCAGAATCCAGTCCATACAAGTGTTGAAAAGTGTGGGGGGGAAGTACACACCCCTGACGAACTCTAGTAAAACTGAAAATAAGTCAGAGATGGTACCACCACATCTCACACCACTCTCAGTACCAGAGTAGAGTTCAGACATCAGATTGATCAGTTTTGGTGGCACCCCACGAAGACCAAGAATCCTCGAGAGCATCCCGATTCACCGAGTCGCACACTTTACAGAGATCAACATAGGCTGCAAGCAGCCCCTGTCGAAACTCTCGCCTGCGTTCGGTGAGGACCTGAAGAGCAAGGATACGGTCAATCGTTGACCTCTTTGGTGTACAGCCTGACTGCTCTGGACGCTGGTGCTCAAGCACATGGTGGCGAACCCTATCAAGAATTATCCGAGCAAAGACCTTGCCCGGCACCGAGAGCAGCGTCACCCCTTGGTAGTTGTTGCAGTCTTGGCGATCACCCTTCCCTTTCCAGAGAGGGACAACAAGGCCCCTCTTCCAGTCAGTTGGGATGATGCCTGTGTTCCAAGCAGAGCATGGAACTGCATGCAACGACATGAGTGCAGCATTTCCACCAGCCTTGAGAAGATTAGCATAGATGCCACAGATCCCTGGAGCTTTACCGCATTTCAACCGGTTCACCACAGCCTGTGTTTCCACAAGCGAAGGTGGACCACAGTTGATTGGAGGGTCAGCAACAGGGATTATAACACCCCCGACATCCAACTCAACAGCTGGTGGATCAGCCTGGTACAACCGCTCAAAGTAACCGGCCCAGCGGGCCTTCACGTCAGACTCCTCTGTCAAGAGCCTACCACCCTCTGCTCTAACTGCAGTACACCGAGGGATGGGCTTTGATGAGCGCAATGCGCGAATTCCCCTGTAAGCAGGATGAGAATCCCTTGACCACAGGTGATGGTCTACCTCCTCACAGATTCCTCGCACATAGGCCTCCTTGTCCACCCCAAGTGCACGTACAGTTTTATGCCTCTACTCCATGAACAGCTCAGCTCTGCCATTCAGCCTGGCCCTGTGACTCTGGTCAATGGTATCCAGTGTCCCTTGAGAGACAAAATTCTTCTTTGCCCTTCATTGAGTTCCAAGACATCCACCGGCAACATCAAGGACCGTGATCTTGAAGGCACTCCACAACTCTTCAGGACCTCCCAAAGCACCCAGACTCCTCAAATCTTCACTCAGCCTGTTCGCCAACTCCTCAGCTACCCTCTCATCCTTAAGCTTGCCAACATCCAGCTTAGGCTGGGATGGTACCATTCTCCTGGAGTTAAGGTGCAACTTCAGAGTTGCTACAACAAGCCTGTGGTCAGTATTGAGGAACTGAGCACTCCGGTAGACCCTGCAGTTCTGGATCATCCTCCAGCGACCATCAACGAGGACATGGTCAATCTCCTTTGCTACACCGCCAGCATTGGAATACCAAGTCCAGCGATATGCTTGTGCGTGCTGAAACCATGAACCGGTCACCCTAAGTCCATGACTTCTTGCAAAGTCAAGGAACTTAGTGCTATTCTGATTCATAGTTGGATATGATTTATAGTGTCTACCTGGTTACCTCCACCACCACCATTATGTTTTCATTCCTGTCTCTCCATCTCTGTGTGCAGGATATCTCAAAAAAGTTGTTCACAGATTCAGACAAGTTATGTGTGTGACAACGATTAAATTGGTAGATTTTGGTGACGATCCGAATCCAGATACCTATTTTTTTTTTAAAGTCATTTCACCATTAAGAGATGGAGCTAAAAACGATATATAGGGTGATATTTCAAAAAGTTGTGGACGAGTTATGACAAAACTTGGTGGAAGAGTTGGTTCGGTGACGACAACAAGCCGATTAGATATTTGTTGAGGTCCGAATCCAAATCCAGCCTATCAGTGGGATCCAACACCTAAACTGTTCAGCTTGGTGGAGGTATGCGCTCTTCCAAGTGCCATTGTAGTTGAAGATGCGGTAACTTTGGAGCAGGGGTGTGCATCATCATCTATCTTCCAATGTTGTCCGGTTCAATATTTTTAGTCGAGCTTCCTATGTAGTTCCCTCATGATACTTGGGATGAGTTTCGTGTTCCTTGATTGAACTTTTTCCAGTACCCTTTTGTCCTTCTCGAGATTGGGATTTGGGACTCAAAACTTGGATCCAATAAGTGAAGGTGCGGATGGATAAAGGATTTATACAGGTGCATAATTACTTCTCTTTTCTAAATTCTGTCTGAAAAGTTTCTTTGTATCATACCGAGGACTGTTGGCTGCTTAGGCACATTGAAAGGAGTTTTCAAGAGATCAATTAATACTCCCAGATCTTCTTATGATTTCCAAACTCGTACACGTGACGTAGGTTGCGGCTTCCTATATGCATTACTCCACATTTGTTAAAGTTGAATTTCATTTGTCATTTTTCTGCCCAAGTCTGGTGGTATTATGTCTTGTTTTCTGTGTTTTACTAGTTTCGTCCTCGTCCTCCTCGGCTACTCCCTATACAGTATTGTATTACTTTTTTTTAGAAGTTTCCTTGTAGTGCAAAGCAATTAACTTGTTCTTTTTTCTCTTCTAACATGCATTTTTTTGTTGTCTTGCGTTTCGTTTTGTTTGGTTGCTAATATTTGTTCAATAAATAAATTACTAGTTTGGGTTAATTTCTGCGTTTTTAATCTTCCCAATCAGTAAAATGTTTCCTGCGCTGACTTAGTCGTGGGTTCACCTCGTCGTGGACACACAAGCGACTCTAAATCTTTGATTCCAGCAGAGGCCGCTGCACCACGAAGAAACACCTCCATCACAGGAGAGGAGCACATGGGGGTGGGCAGGAGAGGTTTGCAGGAGTGCACTTAACTTTGAGGTGCCGAGCTTGGGTTCGAGTCATGACCCAATGATAAACGTGGAATGGTGTTTTGCATACAGGGCGATACATAAATGTGTGCCGTCCCTCGGATGAACATGAAAAGTGTCCCATCTCCCAGCATTGGCTGGTGAACGTTAAAGATCTCACGATGAGTTTCCCGATCTCACGATGAGTTTCCTGAAGAGCAGGAGTTGATCTCGACAAGTTGAACAAATTCAATTCCTGCCTTATCCTAGAGGGGAATTGTATCGGTGCACAGCTGAATTTCCCGCCTCCCGCCTCAAACTGCTGCAAATGATGTTCCTCGCAGCTCGCAGCAAGCTGCATACGAAGTAGGAAGATGCGATCAGTTTTGAATACTAAAACGGGCAAATATACTTATTTCGTACAGAATGTTTACCCCAGTTGTTTTTTTTTGTATACAGAGTCAAGGGTCATGGAAGTGGTTAAACGGAGAACGGATTCGTACGCAACATATAACAAATGGATCAGCAGAAAGAGAAGGGGTAATTGCCAACAACAGGGCTGAAGGAAGAAATAAATGGAGATGGATAACAAGGGATGCACGAGTAAGTTTTAGGGGTATGGGAGAATGCAGGGGGTGGATAATATAAATAGAGGCAAAAGAAACTAGAAGGGCACTCTGACATTGCAAGGTATGCTTCCACCCATATTATTACATCATTTTACATACAAGTTTGATTTAAATCTCTGAACCCAGATGAAAAAATTAAATAATTCTGGCTGCCAGATCATGTGTCCAATCAGGTTGAAATTTAAAACATATATTCCCCATGACTACTAGATCATAATTGTGAAGTTTCATGTTAATTTGATGAAGCAGTTTCAAGAATTTTAAAAGGATTTTCGTTCAATCCAATATGGCTGCCAGACCATGTAACCTAGTAATTTTTTGTGAACACCCTGGTATCCCCAAAGCTTGAGTAATATGTGGGTGAAGTTCCGCTCAATCTGTCAAGCTGTTCTGGAGAAGAGGATTTAAAAGATTTATTCTTCAAATAAATCATTGCAGCCAAACCATGTGACCTGTGACAAAGGTGGAGAACTTTTTGTTCCTCATGGAAAAGCGATTATACCAGTAAAGTTTCACCTCGATCTGTTTAGCCTTTTCGGAGGATGTTTTTGAAGTTTTTTTTTTATGTTAAAAAAACAAAATGGTTGCCAATCCACGTGACCGATGACATCATCAAAAAAAAAATTCCGTCCACACAATTTAACCCCAGATGACCCTCAAAAATTTTCATACTGATTGGACAAAGTGTTCGACGTATACAATTATGGTGTCATAATGAAGCCACCTATGATGTCATCAAAAAATCAGACTTGTTTCCCATGGGGAGTACATGATGTGCCAAGTTTCATTTCTTTCCATGGAGCGGTTTTGGAGATAGATGCACAAAGTTTTTCCTTTTTTTCCAATATGGCTTGCCACACCAAGTGACCAATGACATCATAATTATCATTAAAACATTCTATATGATAGTTCAAGTGTGCCAAGGAAAGACTTTATATGATGGAGGTTGCGCAGTGGAAGCCAATTGGCTTTCGAGACCAACATTGAAATGTGGTGTAGCCAAGAAGGTTCATGGCTGAGAGAGACACAAGAGTAAAAGTGAAGCAACTTCTTCAAAGGGGGCTGTTAAGAAAGTAGATTGTATGGTTTGCCGTATAGTCCTTTGAGAGAGAGAGAGAAAGAGAGAAAAAAAATGTGCGATTTCTCAGGGCTAAAAGACATATTCCAAGTGTTTGAACATATTCCAAGACTGCCTGTCTGAAGGATCTGATCTCTGATATTGAGGGCCAACATAGATTGTTTGGAGAGTAGAAGCAGCATGTCCAAGGTTGAGTGACCTGGTCTGAATTGGAATTGATGATCTGAGATTAGGCTATTAGAGAAAAGGAATGATTTTAGTTCAACTGCAATGATGGATTCCATGACCTTGCTGATGATTGTAAGCCAATTGGTCTGAAGTTAAGGTGCCAGTTTTTGCAGCTTCATATAATGCTGTGATTTTCGCTGATTCTAAGCTGATGAAGCTGACCTATGGTAAATATGACAGACCTGAGCCTTGGCCTGGTGGAGGAGTTGCTCTTTTCATCAAAGACTCTATTCCTCACTCTCCATGCACAGCCCTCACTCCCCTACACCCCCAGGAATACCTCTGGCTAAGGCTTCCCTTCACTCCCACCTCATGTTTATATGTGTGCTGGACCATCCACCAAACAGTGATGACTCCATTTACACCTAACTATCTGAAAACATGGACCAACTTCTATCCTCTCGAGTGTAGTAGATAGTAGAAAAATTGTGCAAATTATGATGCAAGCATCAAATTTGGCATTTCTGTTCTGCAGGGCTTTCTGATCAAATCTGCCCGATTGGCCATTTGAAAATCCAAATTTTGAAAAATTAGAAAAAAAAAAAACTTCAAAAAATTTGAAGTCACAGCTGGCTGAAATTCTTGAAGCGCAAGTGAACATCCCAGACAGAGAACCAAGGGGAGATGCAGTCATCATTGATGGCTCAGCACTTATCAATGCCCTACTTCCACGCACTTCAAAGATATTTGATGACTATGCTAAAGAAGACATCATCCCAAAGGTGGAATCCTATGGTGCCAGGTACGAGAGGGTGGATGTAGTGTTTGATGTGTACAAGAAGTCAAGTCTAAAGTCTGAGGCAAGGTCGAAAAGGGGGCAAGGAATCAGAAGAAGAGTGACAGGAACCAGTAAGACCCCAAGTAACTGGAGAAGCTTTCTTCGAGATGACAGCAACAAGACTGAGCTGTTTCACTTCCTTGCTGAAAAGATGTGTGAACCACAGACGACAAGCACAGTCATTGTCACAAAAGGAGAAGATGCCATTAGCAACACAAGGAAGTCACTGGATGCTGTGTCTCCATATTGTCATGAAGAAGCTGACACTCGAATATTTGTACACGCCAGGGATGCAACGACAGATGGTAGCAAGTCCATTATCATTAAGGCTAATGACACAGACATACTAGTCATAGCAATATCTGTACTGCCATCCTTACAGGAACTCGGTCTTGAGAACATGTGGATTGCCTTTGGCCAAGGAGCCAAGGCACGATGGATTCCAGTCCATGAGGTCGTTTCTGCAATCGGGCCTGAGAAAGCTCGAGGGATCCCATACTTCCATGCGTTTACTGGATGTGACGTCGTGTCTGCCTTCCGCGGTAAATGAAAGAAAACTGCATGGCAGACTTGGAACGTCTTTGATGATGTTTCTGAAACATTCACCAATCTCAACCAGCATCCAACATTGATTCATGATCTTGGCTTTTTTGAAGTTTTTTTTTATTTTTTTCCTCAAAGTTTGGATTTTCAAATGGCCAATCAGGCAGATTATTTTAATTAGTATCCCCTAGAGAACAAATGTGGCAAATTTGATGCTTGTATCATCATTTGCACGATTCCTCTCAAAAATTGCTGTTATCTGCTCCACTACTCATCCGAACTCTCTTTTCCTCATATGTGGTGACTTCAATTGTCATCATGCCAGTTGGCTAGGTGTGGGTACCTCTCTCACCTGTCATGGCACTTCAGCAAAAGCTTTCTGCAACTCATTGGGGCTGACTCAATCGGTCAACTTCCCGACCCGGATCTCAACCAACGGTACTCTATCCCTTCTGGATCTGATTTTGACAAATTTCCCTGAAAATATCTGTTGTTCTTCCTCCGCTCCAATCGGTTCTTCTGACCACGTGCTAGTGGCCCGACACAGATCAATATCATTGATGATGATGGTGGTAGATTAAGTTCAGCTGTTTTTTTTGTTGTTTTTACCCTCGCCAGTGGAGAGGGTATTGCATTTGGGTCTGGGTCTGTTTGTCTGTCCGTAGATGTGACGGGCCAGAGTATGGACCGACAACAATGGTTGGGAAACCAATGACGGGGTCCGCGGTGGAAAAGGCGGTCCCATGAAGTACGGAGAGCTGGCTTGAGGACCGGGGGGTGGGGGGGGTGAAGAGAGAAGGTTGGGACATCTTACATGGGCTGGAGCTGGACACGCACCATGAGTTGGAGCTGAACCTTAAAGATCCACATAATCGGAAATTCATGTTTACTTTATTGAATAGATATTATAGCTTCATTTAACACTGAATTGTTGTTTTTTTTCTTCAATAAATATCTTGAAACAAAGATTTTACTGTTTTTGGTGTCCTTGTACACTCGATTAGCCCCCCCCCCACAAACCGGTGATGTGATTACGTCATATATCATGTTACCTGCCATGACATCTCGAGGATACTTTTGTTTCGGGACTTATGTTTACACGTGGCAAAAAAGTACTGAGAATGCCATCTCTATGTATTGTTGCTGGTTGTAGCAATAAAACCAAAGATGGTGTGAGTACATATGTTTTCCAACTTTGTGCATGTTTTAAGTTCCAATTCATCATTCTAGTGTAGAAAGGTGTGTTTTATAAAATAGTGTGTACTTTAGCTTGCACTAAGCAAAACAACACCAATTACACAAGGAATCGAATTCATACAAAATCTCCACTAGTGTGTGTGTGTGTGTGTGTGTGTGTGTGTGTGTGTGTGTGTGTGTGTGTGTGTGTGTGTGTGTGTGTGTGTGTGTGTGTGTGTGTGTGTGTGTGTGTGTGTGTGTGTGTGTGTGTGTGTGTGTGTCCTCCATAACTCCAAAACCATGAAACCTTTCAGCCTGAAACTCTGCATGCATGTTAAGAGAACTCCATGAAAGTGCATGACTGAAAATTGGGTGTTTGTGTTAATTAAAACACCCCTTTTTGAAGATAATTATTAACAGCCTTATTTAATTATCCTTTATCAAGGCATTATCCTTGGTCAGCCCTGTGTCAGCTCACTGCTGGGGTCTGAAATCGCCATTTTGTTCGGCCTATTCAAACATGCCTTGCTTTGGAAACACGATCTATTCTCACAGACTAATTAAATTATATAATCGAAATATTATATCTGATTTGAAAATTGTATCTGATGGACTAAATTGTCAATCTGGAGTAAAATCTGAAAATTTAAACAAATTAGCGATTTTTATCACGACGTGTATTTTTTTAAGCAGAAGCAATAAACTTTTAAAACTTTTTCGAATGTTCGGACAATTTTATTTAGTGAAGAACATCTTAAGGAATGTGCAGAAAGTGGAACTTTTTTGACGCAACGCCATGCTCTCAAACCTGCTTTTACAATCCATGATGACAGAGTCGACAGGGGGTCCTTTTTTTTCCGGCAATTACGTATGCAGTTTGCTTTTTCTTGTTTTGTGTGATTTGCTTTCATGACAAAATATGAATGTAAATGCACTCATACTTTCTGCAATGTATTAAAAGTCGGCAGGGACTGAAAACAGACGTACGTAGACAGCATACACAGAGGTCGGACATGGTGGAGTTGGTGAAACACGTATGTGCTGGGGCATGGATGCAGGTAGGCCTTTGCCAGGTAGATAGCATGGTTTTAACTTTTCAATGCTCCCGCCCAGTTTTACATAGAACAGGGTGGTTAAAAATAAAACTTTGCTGTTTGGGCATGTCTTATCGCCCTGGAAATGTCCTGGTATGCTGCCTCCCCCTCCTCGCACTGCCTCCCCCTCCCCTCGTGCTGCCTCCCTCTCCCCTCATGATGCCTCCCTCCCTCACGCTGCCTCCCCCTCCCGTCACGCAACCTCCCCCTCCCGACGCGCTGCCTCCCCCTCCCGTCTCGCTGCCTCCCCTCCCGTCACGCTGCCTCCCCCTCCCATCGCGCTGCCTCCCCCTCCCTCCCCTTTGTTTCCCTCACGAGTGCTTGTATAAAGTGTTTATATTTGTTTCCTCATGAGTATTTGTATAAAGTGTTTATATTTGTTTCCCTCACGAGTATTTGTATAAAGTGTTTTATATTTGTTTCCCTCACGAGTGTTTGTATAAATTGTTTATATTTGTTTCCCTCATGAGTGCTTGTATAAAGTGTCTATATTTGTTTCCCTCACGAGTATTTGTATAAAGTGTTTATATTTGTTTCCCTCACGAGTGTTTGAATAAAGTGTTTACATTTGTTTCCCTCACGAGTATTTGTATATCGTGTTTATATTTGTTTACCTCTTGAGTATTTGTAGGAATGTCACAGGAATGTGGAATTTATTGGTTCATGGCTTGGCATTCGCCGTTTTTTGCCCAAGTCATTCACGAACTGGTTGTCCATCCCTGATGTTCAACTGAAGGTGTCACAGAAATGTGGAATTCATTGGGTCATGGCTTGCATTCGCTGTTTCTTGCCCAAGTCATTCACAAACCGGCTGTCCATGCCTGACATTCCACTGAAGGTGTCACAGGAATGTGGAATTTATTGGGTCATGGTTTGGCATTTGCTGTTTCTGCATTGTGTGCTTGCTTTTGAGCTTCCCCCTTTGCAAAGCACCTCTCTAGTATAGATATATTCCAACTAAAAATCCTGGTTCGATAAATCAATTCACAGCAAACTCCGTGCCAAGGAAGACGCATTTATATCAGGACGTGATGTGGAGTCCAAGAAAGCCAAGTACGTGCTACGCAAGGCCATCAAAGATTCCAAGCGTGACTACCTGGAAAAAACTGGAGGAGATCTACATCTGTATCATGAGTGCACATGCTAAAGAACTCTGGCATGGTGTCCATACGATCACTGGTTACAAGCTGAAATTAAAATCTCCAATGAATGATGATGACACATTGCCCGACAAATGAAATAAATCATTAGGTCATCTCTTCGAGCATGACCTAATTATATTGGTGTTGAGAGGAGAGGTGACGATCCGTCCGTCCACAATGAAGTTGAAGCGGGAGATCTGGTCATTCGTGATCCTGATAGAGGTCGATGAGACGTACACGATCGTATGACTTTCAAGGTCACCGAAGGTCAAGGTCAAGGTCACGAGGCCTTTGAAGTTGCGAAAATGACGATTTTCAAATTCTATCTCCTCCGCCATTTCTCAAGCGATCTTGAATTTGATTGTGGCATATGAATCTATGGGACAATATCGAAATTTTGATTGGGCCGGATTTTCGATATTCACTTTCGTTTTCGTGTCACGTAACTTCAAAGTTGGCAAAAAATGCGAAAGACGATTTTCATGCGAAAATGACGGTTTTCAAAATCTATCTCCTCCTACATTTCTCAAGCGATCTTGAATTTGATTGTGGCATATAAATCTATGGGTCAATATCTAAACTTTGTCAGGCCCGATTTTCGATATTCGCTTTTGTTTTCGCGTCACGTGACTTCAAAGTTTGCAAAAACTGCCCTACCTTCAGGAGGCTATATATTTCTCGCAGAGATGACCGTCACTCCCGCACGGGGGTAATTTTTTTTACATTGGATTCCATCATCCGGTGATAACAGCACCAACCACAGATGAAATGTCTCATGTTTTTGTGATCTCTGAAAATGACACTTGGCACGTTCTGATGAATGTGAAGTTCAGAAAAGTGATTCATCCTGATGGTATCAGCCCTAGCCTGCTGTGGTCTTGTGCTGATGAACTGTCACCCATTCTAACTTTACTTTTCAACTGGTCACTTCAGCTTTGAAAAATTCCCCTTGTTTTGAAAAAGTTCATAATTATCCCTGTGCTAAAGGGTTCCTCAGCGATTATAGACCAGTTATGCTAATATCCATCATTATGAAAACTTTCAAATGTCGAGTTTCACTCTTCTTGAAATCTGTTCTTCCTACTTCACTTGAACCTCATCATTTTTCATATCGAAGTAATCGTTCAGTTGATGATGCTGTTTTACTCACTCTCCATCATATTCTAAATCGTCTCGATAAACGAATGCCTACCTCTGTTTGGTTACTTTTCTTAGATTTTTAGTAGTTCTGATTTCAATACGATTTCACCTCGCAAACTTCATTTTGAACTTGATGCACTTGGTCTTGAAGGTTCGATTTGTAACTATTTTGGATTTTCTTGGACAGACCACAGGTGGTCAAAATTGATTCGAAAATTTCTCAAACGATCACCAGAGTGCCTCAGGGCTGTGTTTTATCCCCGATGTTATATTCATTGTTCAGTCATGATTGTGTCACATCATCTGACAGCTCACTGGTGGTAAAATGTACAGATGACCGGACTGTTGCTGGCCTGATTTTCAACGATGATGAAAGTGATTACCTAATAGAGTTGAAATATTTGTGGAATGGCGTTATTGAAACGATCTCAAACTCGATGCCATAAAGACAAAGGAAATTATTGTTGACTTCCGGAAAACAAAACTCCCCTTTAACCATTTGGGTATACACGATACTGAAGTTGAAATTATCACTTCTTTTAAATTTTTAGGCAAAGGTCCTCGTGATCTTAATTTTTAAAATTTTTTTTAGGCAAAGGTCCTCAGGTATTTCTAGTGATCTGAACTTGGAGAGAAACATTAATCGCTGTGTGAAGAAGCCTCAGCAACAGTTGTTCTTTCTTGGAAGGTTGAAAATTATCGGTGTCGGTCGTCCTGTGTTGATCAAGTTCTATCGGGCAGTGATACAGTGTTCTGACACTGGTGTGGCAGCTCGACGCAGGATGACCGATCCCTACTTAAAAGGATAGTAAAGACTGTTTGTAAAAGGATTAGGTTTGATCTGCACTCCAATCGAGTCACCAAAAGAGTGAAAGCTATCATCCGAGATGGGTTCCACCCAGCGCATGACATTTTTGAACTTTTCCGTTCGGTAAACGTTATCGCTCAATCAATACCAACTGTAATTGCTTGGACAATTTTTATGTTACCCAACTGCAATCCGCACCCTCAGTTAATGTGTGTGAGCTTCAAAAGAATGGTTGTGGATATTTTAAACCATGTCACTCATTTTATTTCAACACCAAAATGTTGTTCAGGGCTTTCTATTCACAATCAATCTATTTCTTATTGACTGGAATGTTTAAGCATGCACTGTCAAAGTACTCATTGTATGCACATCACACGTATATGACAATTAATTCTTATTGAAATGATTGCTGGGAGCGCTGCTGTGCCGCTGATGCAGTGTCGTCCCTGTTACCCATAAGCCGGTACACATTTTGCCGACCTCAAAACGATGGCAGGCTGAGTCAACCCACCTGGTGTTATTTCACGACACGACGGGTTCAAATTCGAGACCCGAAGATCTTAAGCCAGCCACCTCAACCGAGAAGCCATCACCAAACTCAGCTGCTCCATTATACAGATGAGATAGATCGTGTCTGGCTGTTTGCCAAAGCATAAAATACAACCATGTTAGTACTCTACAGGTGCAGTAGATGTACTGAAGTACTACATAAGCATTAACGTAATTTATAATAATGTTAATGTTTCTTACATTACTGACAACCCCATGCAATAAGAGGTGTGTGCGCGTGCGTTCGCGCGTCTGTCTGTGTTGTCATTTTTCTCAGAGATGGCCACAGATTTTCGTCAACCTTTCAGAGGTTCAGCAGTGAGTGCCAAAGAGTGTTTTTGACAAGAACAATAACAACAACAAAAAAAGAAATATATATATATATATATATATATTGTTGTGAATTCGCACCCGCCGGCGTGCGAACGGCCGCGTAGCTCGAATCGCGGAACGTCGCCCACCGGACGGACAATTCTGTCGTGACGCTCTCGGACTAACGCCGGGAGCTAGTCACGGGTGGCGGTTTAACCCCACCACGACCATGCCAATCGGCCACCCGCGTAGGATAGGGTTGTTCGCCAAAGTCGACCGACCTAAGTACCCACGCGGATGGTAAACCGGGCGATCGTACCTCGCCGCATGTCGACTCCGGACACGAGCCGCTTGGGCGGCCCGTTCCGTACTATCGGGATAACCGAGCGGTGTTATCGTCGACCTCAATGGTTCAGATTAATTACCGGGATCTTGCACCCGCGACGAACCCTTTACGTGAAGCAGGATGGAGATTCAATTAGGAAAAGACGAAGCGAAACGGGAAAACAGTTCACACAATGCACATTTATTTCCCGGCACACGCAAAGCATGTATATACAGCCATACACTCAAAATGCTCATATAGTAACCAGAACAATAAAAGCAACAACGACGCAGAGTTGATACCGACTATGCGCACACATGACAACACTTATACAGCTTTACTTTACAGACTGCACCAACACACATTTACACAAAAGCAAAGAAAAGAAGCCACCCTCATAGACAAGGGGGCAGACAGGCCTGTAGGCCAAATGTGCGCATGAACTGGAGGAGTGGCCAGGTCCACGAGACCAGGGGGGGGGGGAGGTCCTACCCGCGTCCTCGTGACGCGTTGGCGGGCAAGCCGCAATTGTGGCCGCGCAGCTGTGCCTCGACTCCGTGCTCCTTGGCGGGTTTCGTTGGTACGACGTTTGGGGTGGGGTGGGAACGGGTCCCCTTTTGCACTATCTCAGCGCGGGGGAAAGGGGGAATTGTTGATGCCCTGGGGGAGGAGAATGGCTGGCTGGCTTGGGTCCCGCGACGCGGCGAGCGATTCCCCACACCGCAACCTCGTCGCCGTCCTTCTCGCCTCGGACCCGAGCTCCCTTGCTTGCAGTTCCACCACGACTCTTCTCCGTTCCGCACTCTCCTCACCCAGCCGACCCGACTCTCTTTTCCAAAACTCTCTCAGCGACTCTAGAACCCAACTCTCCTCATTCGCCTTGCGCTCGCCTTCTTATAGGCTGGCAGGAGTAGCTAATATGCAAATATTCGGATCAGAATGATCTCGGGGGCGGAGCCACGCTCGCCCATTGGTCGGAGGAAACGGGGGCGTGAATCTCCCCTGAACCGAGAATTTGCATATATCGACGTCACACACACGCGCCTGGAGGCGGGGCCAAGCCGCCCCGCGCTCGCTAATTGGAAGGAGGAAAAGTGGGCGTGTAGCGTTTTTGATCCGAGTTTTCCCCTCGGAAAGGCCGCCATTTGCGCTCGTGGCTCGGTGCGTTCGGCACCAATCGCTGAACAGGCCCGAGACAGCCCGACGTTCAGCGTCCACAGGTGGTGCGGGAATGGCTGTAGAAGGAGAGAGGTGAAGGTGGTGGAGGGTTTTCGGTGGTGGTTTGATGGTTATGGTGCCGTTTGGGAATGGCGATGATGCGATGATGTGGGAGCGTAGATGGTGGCGGTGGCGTTGTTGTTGTTGTCTTAGGGTTGGAGCATGGTTGTTGTTGGTGACGATGGCTGGTGTGGTGGTTAAGGTGGTTGTTGTGTGATGGCGGTTGAAGCGTGGTTGGTTCAAAATAAACCAATTTGGTTGGTTGGTTGGCAATGTGAAGAATAATATTAATCAAGTATTCAAATTGAATGATCCTGACCCCATTATTTAGTGGGTGTAGGGAAGTGTTTTAGGCTCCGTTTTGTAACCTTACCAATGGGAATGGTGTTTAAAACTAAATTTCAAGATGGAGGATGCCCATTCAAAAAGGACCTGTGCAAGACAGCCGATTTGCATAATAATGCATAATTATTTATCACATAATTAATGCCTCCAAAAGTTATATTTGCTGTCCACTATCGCCAGAAGATTGCAAAAAACCAAACAAGATTCCTCCTAATCTGTTCCCCCTGTGGGCAACGCAACCAGAGAGAGAAAGAGGAGAGACAGAGAGACAGAGATAGATATCAGGTTTGACATCACAATGCAAAAACAAGACCAACTGGAAGTAGCACTATGTGGTGTTGACGTCATCGTGACTTTAAAGAATGATTTGTGACCTTAAAATTCCTGTGCAGCTGATGACCGAGCAAGTCCTCTCGATTTTCCACTGATAGTTCCCACATCTCCGCAGATTTATATCTCCGATGAAAGCGTTCCCATTTATATCGCCCAATGCGGTCACATCCATAAATTACGTACGGAAATGTGACGGAATGTCGGACCCTGCCCTCCTCCATCCCCCTTTCATGAAGGTCAGATGAAGTGAGAAAATCGTGATCTCGCCAAAATATCCTATTCAGCCTCACCTGAACTATCATCATTCCTTTGTGAAAAATGTAGAATGTCAGTTAAAACTGGCAAGGCTCACATGTGTGCAAACGATTCAAGTTACCAGTATCCATCAATGAGAGTATACCTGTGTGTGTTATCGAGACTGACGATGTCTGGGAGAAAGAAACTTTTGAACTTTCAAGGAAATCTTGAAAGAGCCTGACAGACCGAATGAGAGGCATTCGAGGCAACTGTCTCGAACAGCAACTACAAAAAGGCATGTCTGTTTTTTTTTTTTTAATGTTCGATTCCCATTTGATAAAAAAAGTAAAATCTGCGATCGGGGAATGCGATCCAGATACGCGTCATCCGAAGGAGTCGGCACGAGAGGTTCGATTCCATCCGTCGAAGCGACTTGAAAAGCAAGAAAAGCAAGAAAAGCAAAAAGCGTCGAAGAAAAAAAATCTGAAAACCCACTCCGTGGGAGTACCTCCTGTGCAGCTTCCCTTCGCAGGGCAGCTCACCGGATGATGGGATTGGGGCAAAGCCTTCGGGACCCCCAATCTTTGATAGGAGGGAAACCACGGGGTAACATCCCTGGGTCAGATTGCGGGAGAGTGTGTCGGAGTGGTGCTGAGGTGTCGTCCACCAGACGGCGGTCTCCTTGAGTTAACCTGAGGCGGTCCCTTCGGGTGGGTGCCTGGAATGTCCTATCCCTAAGAGAGGATGATCACCTGTCTCTGTTATCATCTGAGCTCAAGCGTTTGGACATCGGGATTGCAGCTCTCTCTGAGGTTCGGAGACCGGATTGCGGCGAGATAATGGTGGGTGGTTACACCTACTATTGGTCTGGTCGCTCTGATGGTTACCATACCCAAGGAGTTGCTGTAGCTGTGTCCAATAAGCTGACCCCAATGATAATTGAGGTAACACCGGTCAACGAGCGTATTATGAGATTAAGGATTCGTCACTCCTTTGGTGTCATTTCCCTGGTCTCTGTTTATGCTCCGACTGAGGCGAGTGATCTCACCGTGAAGGATGCATTCTACGCCACACTCGAGTCTGTGGGTGATCAATGCCCCAGACGAGATACACTTCTAGTCTTGGGGGATTTCAATGCATCGACTGGAACTGATAGGGACGGTTATGAGGTGTGTGTTGGTCCCCATGGGTCAGGAACTATGAACCAGAATAGCACTAAGTTCCTTGACTTTGCAAGAAGTCATGGACTTAGGGTGGCTGGTTCATGGTTTCAGCGCCCACAAGCTCATCGCTGGACTTGGTATTCCAACGCTGGCGGTGTGGCAAAGGAGATTGACCATGTCCTCATTGACGGTCGTTGGAGGATGATCCAGAACTGCAGGGTCTACCGGAGTGCTCAGTTCCTCAATACTGACCACAGGCTTGTTGTAGCAACTCTAAAGCTGCACCTTAAATCCTGGAGAATGGTACCATCCCAGCTGAGACTGGATGTTGCCAAGCTCAGGGATGAGAGCATAGCTGAGGAGTTTGCGAACAGGCTGAGTGGACACTTGGGGGGTCTAGGTGCTTTGGGGGGTCCTGAAGAGTTGTGGAGCGCCTAAAGACCACCGTCCTTGATGTTGCCAGTGGATGCCTTGGAGCTCACCGCAGGGCAAAGAAGAATTTTGTCTCTCAAGGGACACTGGATACCATTGACCAGAGTCGCAGGGCCAGGCTGAATGACAGAGCTGAGCTGTTCAGGGAGCTGAGGCGTAAAACTGTACGTGCACTGAGGGTGGACAAGGAGGCCTATGTGCGAGGAATCTGTGAGGGGGTAGAGCATCACCTGTGGACAGGTGATTCTCGTCCCGCTTACAGGGGAATTCGTGCATTACGTTCATCCAAGCCCATCCCTCGGAGCACTACAGTTTGAGCAGAGAGTGGTAGGCTCTTGACAGAGGAGTCTGAAGTGAAGGCCCGCTGGGCCGGTTACTTTGAGCGGTTGTACCAGGCTGATCCCCCAACTGTCGAGTTGGACGTCAAGGGTGTTACAATCCCTGTTGCTGACCCTCGAATCAACTGTGGTCCACCTACGCTTGTGGAAACACGGGCTGCGGTGAACCAGTTGAAACGGGGCAAAGCTCCAGGGATCTGTGGCATACATGCCGAACTTCTCAAGGCTGGTGGAAATGCTGCACTAGTGTCGTTGCATGCAGTTTTGTGCTCTGCCTGGAACACAGGCATCATCCCAACTGACTGGAAGAGGGGCATTGTTGTCCCTCTCTGGAAAGGGAAGGGTGATCGCCAAGACTGCAACAACTACCGAGGGGTGACGCTGCTCTCAGTGCCGGGCAAGGTCTTTGCTCGGATAATTCTCGATGGGGTTCGCCACCATCTGCTTGAGCACCAGCGTCCAGAGCAGTCAGGCTTTACACCAAAGAGGTCAACGATTGACCGTATCCTTGCACTTCGTGTCCTCACCGAACGCAGACGAGAGTTTCAGCAGGGGCTGCTTGCAGCCTATGTTGATCTCTGTAAAGCGTTCGATTCAGTGAATCGGGATGTCCTCTGGAGGATTCTTGGTCTTCGTGGGGTGCCACCAAAACTGATCGATCTGATGTCTGAACTCTACTCTGGTACTGAGAGTGCTGTGAAGTGTGGTGGTACCATCTCTGACTTATTTCCAGTTGTTACTGGAGTTCGTCAGGGATGTGTACTTGCCCCCACACTTTTCAGCACTTGTATGGACTGGATTCTAGGGAGGATGTCGGAGAGATCAAGATGCGGTGCGTCAATTCGGAATGTCAAGATCTCGGACCTTGACTTTGCAGATGATGCAGTCATCTTTGCGGAGACTTTAGACATCCTCTTGGGGGCCCTCGAGGTGCTGAATGAGGAGTCGGAGCCATTGGGATTACGGGTTTCTTGGGTCAAAACTAAGATCCAGGCTTTCGGTGACATCTTGGATGCTGCTGTCCTGTCTGTGTCTGTTTGTGGTGAGGATGTTGAGGTCGTGGAGAGATTCACTTACCTTGGCAGTGATATTCATGTCTCTGCTGGCTGCGAGTCAGAGGTCAATAGACGTCTGGGTCGGGCCTGGGGAGTCATGGATTCACTGGATCATGGGGTGTGGCGCTGCCGGTACCTGTGCGGGAGGACGAAAGTCCGAGTCTTCAGGTCCTTGGTACTTCCAGTCTTGCTCTATGGGTGCGAGACTTGGACTCTGACCAAGGATCTGAGACGGAGACTTAATTCCTTTGGTACCAGGTCTCTTCGGAGAATCCTTGGCTATCGCTGGTCGGATTTTGTGTCCAACGAGCGGTTGCTGAGAGAGACTCGGATGAGATTTGTTACCTGCATAGTCCGTGAGCGTCAGTTGCGGCTGTATGGACATGTGGCTCGTTTTCCTGACTCTGATCCTGCTCACCAGATTCTCTCAGCGAGGGAGTCTCATGAGTGGAGGAGGCCAGTGGGTCGACCATGTGCCTCATGGTTGCAACAGGTTGACCATCATCTCAAGGAGATGGGGATGGGCCTGGCATCTGCCTGGGGGATGGCCAGACGGAGGCCCCTGGAGTACCGGCGGAAAGTGGACGCAGCGACGTGCTGTTCTGGCACATGCTCCCATACCTGACCTGACCTGAAGCGACTTGCGGTTCGTGGGTGATGCTCAGCCCCCTTGAAACCGACCGACGTGAGTCACGTGACTGATGATCAGAAGTTGCACTCGCTCATCGAGTGTTTGTATTTATAGACCGCCATTAATACCGACCTGTCAAGTTGTGAATGATAGTCGAGACGACACCTTTTAAACCAAATAACACGTTTCATGAGGAGCTTGTGTCCCATTGGTAAATGAATGTCTTCACATTGATTGTGTGGTCAATCAGCAGCACACAAACAACCATTTAAAACCGCGTCAAGTACTTTATAAATTACCCTCGCTGAAGGACAGGCTATTGCATTTGGGTCCGTTTGTTACTTGTGAAAATCGAAGATTTTTCTAGTATATTGGTTGGTTGCATGCGTTATTCTCTCTGTATGTTTGTTATTTGCCTTTCGGTCACAATTTCAAACTCTTCTTCACGAAACTTCACCACGTGGTAGAGTTTGTCATAAGCAAGAAGCCGATTGTTTTCGAGGCCAAGGAGTCGACACAGGCCGAGGAGTCGGCACAGGCCAAAAAGTCGACACAGGCCAAGGAGTCGGCACAGGCCAAGGAGTCTGTGCAAACCAGAAAGTCGACACAGGCGAAGGAGTCGACACAGGCCAAGGAGTCTGTGCAAACCAGAAAGTCGACACAGGCCAAGGAGTCGACACAGGCCAAGGAGTCTGTGCAGGCCAAAAAGTCGGCACTCCAAGCTGTCGACATATGCCAAGCAGTTGACACAGGCCAAGGCGCCGACACAGGCCAAGCAGTCGACACAGGCCAAAGAAGCCAAGGAGTCGAACAAGCCAAAAAGTCGGCACAGGCCAAAAAGTCGGCACTCCAAGCTGTCGACACATGCCAAGGCGTCGACACAGGCCAAATTTTATATTGTTGTGATCATTAAAGGGAGTAGACGGTAGACGGCTTGAAAGGAGTGCAAGGTAAACAAACACATCTGTTGGTATTCGTGTTTGTACTTTGCCTTGTCGTGCTCGCGCTGCGCAACGTTAAAAAAAAATTTAAACAATGACGTGTAAATGGTTCATCGTTAAATAGCAAGCTCGGTTCGAGATGAAAGATTTACTCCATGGTACTTTGGAAGAATCCTTCGAAGTCCTGTAATACCTTCCTCGCAATGTGAATCGATCTGCGGGAAGGCCCCGCCCAGGGGCGGGGTCAGGATTCTCGGAAGGGGGGGGGGGGTGGAGTTTCAGGTGTCACAGATTGTCTTCAAATTGTCACATTAGGTCGGTACATGAATCTTTCAGTAGAGTGGAGGGTGAACCTCGTTCGGGGTCAAGGTCGGCGTGCTCTGGTTCGGGGGGATCCTCGTGCGAAGTCAAGCTCGGCGTGCTCTGTTTCGGGGGGATCCTCGTTCGGGGTCAAGGTCGGCGTGCTCTGGTTCGGGGGGATCCTCGTGCGGAGTCAAGCTCGGCGTGCTCTGGTTCGGGGGGATCCTCGTGCGGAGTCAAGCTCGGCGTGCTCTGGTTCGGGGGGATCCTCGTGCGGAGTCAAGCTCGACGTGCTCTTGCGCTGGTACGGGGGATCCTCGTGCGAACCTCGGTCACCTCGACGTTTACACACAACACATGTTTGTTGATTTTTATTTGTTAATTTGATTTTTTAAGTGCTGTTGTACTTTCCCTCCATTTACCTCCATGCTCGATGTTTGTGAGGATCCGTTTACGCCGTAGTTGAGGTGTGTAAGTTCGGAAGGTACAGGAAGGTTGAATGTGGAGTGCTGCATCCTGATGGAGGATTTCGTTTTCGCGCAGATTTATCGTCTTTTTATACCTCCGCTGACGGTCGCCGGTGTTATGGTGTTTTCGAGGTGTACGGCAGTTCGTCCATGAAGATTACCTCCGCCACCAAAGGTGGAGGGGGTTATGTTGTCACCCCTGTCTGTCTGTTTGTCTGTGCAGGATATCTCAAAAAAGTCAAAATTTTGATGAAGATCTGAGTCTGAATCTGGATATGAGAATTATTTAATTTTCAAATTGATTCTTCACCATTGAGAGATGGGGACAAACACGATCTAGTGCTGTATCGCATGATATTTATTCCCGCGCTTTCGAAGAAAAGCGCGGGAATATTGTGATTGTGTCCGTCCGTCCGTCCGTCTGTCCGTCTGTCCGTCCGTCCGTCCGTCCGTCCGTCTGTCTGTCTGTCTGTCTGTCTGTCTGTCTGTCTGTCTGTCTGTCTGTCTGTCTGTCTGTCTGTCTGTCTGTCTGTCTGTCTGTCTGTCTGTCTGTCTGTCTGTCTGTCTGTCTGTCTGTCTGTCTGTCTGTCTGTCTGTCTGTCTGTCTGTCTGTCTGTCTGTCTGTCTGTCTGTCTGTCTGTCTGTCTGTCTGTCTGTCTGTCTGTCCGTCCGTCTGTCTTACCCTGTAACTCCTACACCTTTTGAGATAGGAACTTGAAACTTTGGGACATAGTAGATATATGTATGGGGAAGTGCACACCACTGTCGGATTTTTGACATGACCCCTAGGGGCTGGGCCAGAGGGGGTGGGGTCATGGGGGCTGATTTTTTTTTTTTTTTTTTTTTTTTTGTGTATTTACCATTGTACATGGTAAATTATTTTATAAAGAACTCACTTATGTGGCCCCCATGAGTGACAGTCACAGGTTTTACTGTATTTATCTAATTGATTATGAATAATTAATATGATGCACAGTTCATTCCTATGATTTAAATTGATGCACAGTTCTGTATTGCTGGACAGTGTTAAATGAAAGTTTCATTAAATGTTGACATGCTTGCAATGACTTCTGATTTAGTAAACCTAGTAAGTCTTTGGTCATAAAGCACATCAAATAGAAAACAATAGTCAATCCATTTTGCAAGATAAAATTTCACTGAGCGTTAATGGGACAAAGCAGTGCGCGCGGGAATATGCAATGGTGTGCCATCGACAACGTAGTTCTAGTTCAAACATGTATTGGGCCCGATATGTTCTCGTGGATCAGGTATTACGTGGCGGAGGTTTGTGCTCCCCACCGAGTGCCCTTCTCCTCTTCTCTTTTTTTTTTTTTTTTTTAAATTTTAATTTTTGAAAATTTCTCCTCTGCAACCGCTTATCAGATTGACACAATTTTTTCACCACAGGTGCAGAATGTTTTAATAATTATGACGTCATAGGTCACGTGGTGTGGCAGCTATGTCGGAAAAAAGGAAACTGGACCTCTGCAGCTCTGAAACCTTCCATGTGAAAAAATTTTAAACTTTGCACTGGTGAAGTGTTCATGTCATGTAATGGAAAGAAGTGTGATTTTTTTTTTTGATGTCATGGGTGCCTTCGTTATGACGTCATTGTCATACGTCAAATACATTATCCAATCAGGATGAAAATTTTTGAGGGTTATCTATGGCTAAGTTGTATTGCGGGGGGGGGGGGGGTGGCGTTTGATGTCATCAGTCAAATAGTTTGGCAGCCATATCTAAACATAATTTTTTTTTAAATCTCCTCTGAAACGGCTGAACAGACCGAGGTGAAACTTTTACAGGGATGATCGCCTATCCATGAGGAACAAAAAGTTCTCCAGCGATGATATGACACTCACATGTTTTGGCAGCTATGATTTTTTTGGAAGAATAAACTTGTAAAAATCTTCTTCGAAACTGTTGAACAGATTGAGGGGAAACTTCAGCCACATGTTTCCCAAGCCTTGGGGATACCGGGGTGTTTTCATGAATAATTCATCGGTCTCATGGTCTGGCAGCTATGTTGGATTGAATGAAAAATCTTTAAAAAAATTATTTCTCTTGAACTGCTTCATTGATCAACGTGAAACGTCACAGTTTATGATCTAGTAGTGACGGGGACTGTGTGTTTTAAATTTCAACCTGATCGGATGCATGGTCTGGCAGGCAGAATTATTTAATTTAATATTTTGAATATGGCTTCAGGGATTTAAATCAAACTTCGTACAAGTATGTATAATGATGCAATAATGTGGACGGAGGCATATTTGGCGACGTCACGATGTTGAAGTGTGTCCTTTTAGTTGTTTTTTAAAATTTAATTTCCTTGTCTTTCTACCTTGGTTGTTTTTTCTTTCTCTTTACCTTTATTGTTCAACTTTAGCTATTTAATCCCAAAACATGTTTTCTCTCTGCACCTTGTTATTAATTGATTCGTGGGCGACAGCAGTGACCACTATTTTCGTTGTGTCTGTGTGTCTGTCTGTCTGTTTGTGACTCTCTCCAGAGCATAGCTCCGTGACGTTTGATGCGATCTTGATGAAACTTGGACACAAGCTAGATATCATGGTCTAGTGTCTTTTTGTATGAGGAGCGTCCCACGCCCATTGTGTACGGAGCCACGCCCACTTGAACTTTTTGTTTATTTTTTTTTCTCGCAATTTCATTTCCTAGAAGCTGTGCATAATGTCCATAAGTACAACATATAAAAAAATCTGATTTGATTTGGTCAATTTTGACGGGAGATAGGTTTTTAGGTCGGGCTTCCTCAAAAGTTTCCACTAACTGAATTGTACCTATCGTGGCATTGTTCAAGAATGCCCGCAAACCATCATCGCCTCCCGGCTTGTTACCTTTTATTAGTGTTTTTTTCTCGCAGGGTGTTTGAATATGTTGATTTTTCTTGTGTTAAAGGCGCTGATTTAATGCACGCTTTTACACAATGTTTGTAAAACATGCGGTGATTCTACCGTTCGTTTTGAATACCCAAAATGAACAATTTGGGATTAAGTTGCTGTGAAATTGCTATTACCTTTTTATTTTTATATTTTTTTTGTTGCAGGTTGTGTATCCATCCCGACAACCCCATAGTGTTCCAAAGCAACTAATTGCTGGACGATGGAAAATGGTCAGTTTGTCACTTCAACACACATGACTTTTCGTTTAGGAAATTACAACATTTCATGTTAATTGAACACAGGTATGGCTCTGCATTTAAGTATCTATCCAAGTAAATTGATTATCTGCTTAACAATCAAGTAAATCCATTATTAGCTTTCAAACATTATTTGGTTATTTCTCTGAAATAAGCTCATCGAGTGTCCGGCCGTCTGTCCGTCTGTATGTACGTCCGTTAACATTTGACTAAAACATCTTTTCCTCACAAACTACTTGACCTCTATGCACCAAATTTGGTACAGCGCATCAGGACAGCAATGTCTCATGGGGTTGTGCTCCCTCATCTGGAATTCGCCCCCAATAAGACTGATGAAAGGGGGGTTTTGCTCCAAATATTGGTATTTTATTCAAAATTTTTTTGAGAAGGGGTCGTGAGGGAGAAGGGTGTGAGTGGTGAGTTGAGGGAGAAGGGTGAGGGGCAGTTTTTGAGAAAGGTGAGGGGGAAGAGTGTGAAGGTTGTTATGAGAGCAGGCACGGCCAAGGGGCATGAGGGCGATGGGAGAGGGAAAGGATGAGACTTGGTAGTGGTATGGTGAAAAAGGGAGCAGGCAGGGAGTGGGACAATATTTGAGGGGTTGGGAAGAGGTGAGGTGTGAGAGGAAAGAAAGAGCATGTTTGAAGTGTTGAGTTTACTGATTGAGAGAGTGAGATATCTGTTCGGTTATAATGGAGCTCACAGATGTTAGAACACCACACACTGTGGGACAACAGAGGAGGAGCTGAAACTAAAACAGAAGACTGTGAAGAGGCACTAAAGCGGAGACATGGGAGGGGCAAGGAGAAGGTATAACAGGTGAGGAGGTATATAAAATAAAAATAATTACCTTCAAAAATCTTATTCTCTGAAGTGGCTGAACAGATCGAGGTGAAATTCGACACGTATGACCACCTAACCATGAGGAACAAAAGGGTCACACATAGGACATCATTGGTCACATGGTTTGGCAGCCATATTTGATTTACCTTAAAACCCATAAATATCTTCTCCAGACCAGCTTGACATATTGAGGGGAAACTTCACACAAATATTCCCCAAGCCATGGGTGTACATCTTTGTGAAGGAATAATTGATGGGTCACATGTTTTGGCAGCCATATTGGATTGAATAAAAAATATTAAATAATGTTTCTTCTTGAATTAATTGACGTGAAACTTCACATTTATGATCTAGTTGTGATGGGGAATACATATATTAAATTTCAACTTTATCAGATGCATGGACAGGCATCCAGAATTGTTTAATTTTTTGATATTGTTTCCTTTTGTTTTTTTCTTTTTGAATAAGGCTCACTTGGTTGTGTCTGGATGGGTTTGAGGGTAGAGGAGGAGCAGCTGAAATGCAAATCCTATCCAGGTTCCTTCTGATGACTTCATCTTTGCTTTTTTGCTTGTTTGGGTTCCTTCTGATGACTCCAATGCAGGACTGTACCTATTTGGTCTTCCATTTGGTTTGAATTGAATTTATTTTGATTCCATCCTAAATAGAATTGAATAACAATAAAAAATGTCATGGATCAGGGTCAGGTGTCCGATCAAAGCGGGACGTCTTGGCAGTGCTGGATTAACCATTAGGCAGACAAGGCATGTGCCTTAGGGCCAGCCAAAAATTTGGGCCAAAAATTATTTTCACATTAAATATTTGTCTTTTTTTTGTATTAAATATTTTGTTCTTGAATTAGTTCATCTTTTGTCTGGGGTCCATTTCCATGAGCCCGAGATCCAATTAAAAATTTTCAGGCCATTCTCTAAAATTTCAAAATGTGCCTTAGGACCAGCCGAGACTTAATCCGGCACTGCGTCTTGGTACCCGGTCATCACTGCCAGCAATATTATAAAGTGGCAGTTCGAGTTGTCTCTTCCTAATTACGTAACACACCAGTACACAAACACCACACAAAACTAGTCCTGGCGAGAGTCTGCAATCTCTGATTGCTCTTTTTCTTGTTTGATTGGAATTTGATAAATACATACCATTCTCATATCACTAGTTCTACTCTACCTTTCTCTGTACAAGGTCAATTTTGTTTCTTCAGAAATATTTTCCCTCCAAATCATGTTGTTTGGTTATTTTAGGTGTACATGTGGTGTTTCTCCATTGTTCTAGGTTAGTAGAACTTCCCCTGAGCTGCTGCTTATTTTTTTGACTCCTGTGGAGAGGCAAAGTTTCATTGTTGATCAGAGACTGGCCTGATGAAAACCCCAAATTAGATTGTATTATACAAGTATAAAAGCAAGGCGTTCTTGCTCTGTTTAGGTCTTTTATTCTTCAAATTTTGCTTGTTTATATTATCAGGCGGAAAATCTGACCGAGACGTCCAATGTGGTTTACTTTAGTTCTTGCACTTCAGGAAATGATCGCTGGTGTATTTATGGTCAAACGTTTGTAATTCTGATGTTATAGCAATACCTGTTTTACAAGGTCACCACGTATTGGTGTATGGACAATTGCGGCAGCATGATCCGAAGCACTTTCTTACATTTATCACGATTATAATCGATTGTATTGTTACAAGTGGTAGTGATGTGGCGCAGGCATGATGGGTTGAATGGCCTCCATCTGTGTCTAATTTTCTTGTTTCTTTGAGTTTCCCGGCAGCCAAGGTACCATCGGCAAGAAGAAGCAGAAGCCCTCTAAACCAAAATTATTTTGAATCGCATGACATTGAAAAACATTGATAATTATCGATTGTATTGTTAAAAGTGCAGATCACGATCCGGTTCTTTTATTTTTATTTTTTTTGAAACGCGTGCAAATCAATATCGGATACAATCATAATCCCTTAAATGACTCGTGTGGAATTTCACTTTTCATGCGGTGATGCAGTCGTTTGTCGGATTTGAACTCTCAAAACCACAGGACTTGGTTTTCACTGGAAAGATTGTTTAAAACGCATCCTTCTGAGAAGCAGTATCTTTCTCTCTTAGCTGGTCCCAGCTGACTGGATCTTCACAGATTGAGCCACAAGGAATTCTGGCCACTGATAATGCTTCGAAGACATGAAAACATCATGTGTCATTCTAGATACATACGTAGAGCCACCTGAACCATCGGCAACAGACTTAAACTCTGACATGAGTGGCAGTTGATCAGGTCAGGTATGGGAGCATGTGCCAGAGCAGCGCGTCGCTTCGTCCACTTTCCACCTCCGTCCACTTTCCTTTCCACCTCAGGGGCCTCCGTCTGGCCATCCCCCAAGCAGATGCCTGGCCCATCCCAATCTCCTTGAGATGCTGATCAACCTGCTGCAACCACGAGGCACGTGGTTGGCAGGTTGGCCTCCTCCACTCACGAGGTTCCCTCACTGAGAGAATCTGATGAATCAATGCTGAACTTCTCAAGGCTGGTGAAAATTCTGCACTCGTGTCGTTGCATGCAGTTCTGTGCTCTGCCTGGAACACAGGCATCATCCCAACTGCCTGGAAGAGGGGCCTTGTTGTCCCTCTCTGGAAAGGGAAGGGTGATCGCCAAGACTGCAACTACCAAGGGGTGACGCTGCTCTCAGTGCCGGGCAAGGTCTTTGCTCTGATAATATAATTCTTGATGGGGTTCGCCACCATCTGCTTGAGCACCAGCGTACAGAGCAGTCAGGCTTTACACCAAATAGGTCAATGATTGACCGTATCCTTGCTCTTCGGGTCCTCACCAAACAAAGACGAGAGTTTCGGCAGGGGCTACTTGCAGCCGATATGGATCTCTGTAAAGCGTTCAATTCAGTGAATCGGGATGCCCTCTGGAGGATTGTTGGCTTTCGTGGGGTGTCACCAAAACTGATTGATCTGATGTCTGAACTCTACTCTGGTACCGAGAGTGTTGTGAGATGTGGTGGTGCCATCTCTGACTTATTTACAGTTGTTACTGGAGTTCGTCAGGGGTGTGTACTGGCCCCCACATTTTCAGCACTTGTATGGACTGGATTCTAGGGAGGATGTCGGAGAGATCAAGCCTGCGGTGCATCGTTCAGGAATGTCAAGATCTCTGACCTTGATTTCACAGATGATGCAGTCATCTTTGCAGAGACTTTAGATATCCTTTTGGGGGCCCTCGAGGTGCTGAATGAGGAGTCGGAGCCACTGGGATTACGGGTTTCCTGGGTCAAAACGAAGATCCAGGCTTTCAATGACATCTTGGATGCTGCTGTCCTGTCTGTGCCTGTTTGTGGTGAGGATGTTGAGGTGTTGGAGAGATTCCCTTACCTCGGCAGTGATATTCATGTCTCTGCTGGCTTTGAGTCAGAGGTCAATAGACGTCTGGGTCGCGCCTGGTGAGTCATGGATTCACTGGATAATGGGGTGTGGCGCTGCCGGTACCTGTGCGGGAGGACGAAAGTCCGAGTCTTCAGCTCCTTTGTGCTTCCATTCTTGCTCTATGGATGTGAGACTTGCACTCTGACCAAGGATCTGAGACGGAGACTTGATTCCTTTGGTACCAGATCTCTTCGGAGAATCCTTGGCTATCGCTGGTCGGACTTTGTGTCCAACGAGCGGTTGCTGAGAGAGACTCAAATGAGATTTGTTACCTGCATAGTCTGTGAGCGTCAGCTGTGGCTGTATGGACATGTGGCTCGTTTTCCTGATGCTAATCCTGCTCACCAGATTCTCTCAGCGAGGGAATCTCATGAGCGGAGGAGGCCAGTGGGCCGACCACGTGCCTCGTTGTTGCAGCAGGTTGACCATCTCAAGGAGATGGGGATGGGCCTGGCATCTGCCTGGGGGATGGCCAGACGGAGGCCCCTGGAGTACTGGCGGAAAGTGGACACAGCGACGCGCTGTTCTGGCACATGCTCCCATACCTGACCTGGCTACATCTGGGTGTTTGATGGTGAGTTCCACTATGTCCTTCAGGTGCACTAGTATCCACCTAGCATAGTGGGTGTGATCCAGTGCATGGAACCAGGGGACCAGCTCTGTCAGAGCATCGAGGTACATCATTAACGATCCCTGCCTGAGAAAACGCACATACACTGGAACCAACAGTTCTAGTTCCAGCACAGTTGCCCAGTAGTGAAACTGGGGGATGTCTTCTCCTCTCTGGCAACACCAGTCTTCAAACTCCGGAAGGTCCTCTGCATACCTGGTTTCTCCCAGACAGTAGTGGTTGTAGGCACGGTGTTGCAGGATGTACAGTGCTGCTGCAGTCACTTGATATGCTCTTCTTGTGCGCAAGACATGGGATGCTCGCAGGAATGAGTCTGCTGTCCCTGCTGTCGCACTCTCGGCTTGCACAAGTGCTTGCACCCAACCACTCCCTTTCAGCCAGTCCCCCAGTGTCCTCAGTGCCGCTATCTCTATGTGGAGGCCACCAAACATCACCATTATCTGGTCTTCACCATATTTCTCTGCTCACTTCCACTGTATCTGCTTGGCCAAAGCAAACAGTGGCTGATCAACAGTGACCACTGGTGTCTGTCCAGGATTCAGGTGTTCCACAGCATTCTTCACGACGTCCATTGAGTGCCGGATCATGGCCACTGTGTGGGATCATGTGTGAGTGCTGGATCATGGCCACTCCCCTTGGATTCCTTGCCCCCAAAAACATACATTTAGATACCAGAATCAAGTCAATAGCTGCATTACGTCCAGAGATAATAGCAAATGTGGATTTCAAGTGGCGGTCATTTTGAAATCCAATATGGTGGACATAAAGAGAGAATTTCAAGTGGCTCAATATCTGAAAATGTTCGCAACATATTAATGTACATTTCTGCCAAATTTGGTGCTTGTATCACAAAATGCACAATTCTTTTGAATAGTTGGGCTAAGCCGCCCCACTACTACCCGAGATATACCATGTATGCTCTGACATGGTATATCGAGACTTTAAGAAAGCATTTGATATGCCAATCTTTTCACCGTCTTTCCATCATTGCCAAAATACAATCTATAATCGTGATAAATGTGAGAAACTACTATGGATCATGCAGTCACTATTGTCCATACACCAATACGTGGTGATCTTACTTTCCATCACTGCCATCACTTTCACTGCCAAACATAGTAACTGTCCACTGCCTTTCCTTCATCCACCCAATCAGTCACTGCTTCATAGAACTCTGAAAGATTTGTGACACAGGAAAGACCTTTGGTAAACCCATGCTGACTACCTTTAATTAGTTTGTATCTATTTAAATGGTTCCTCATCTGGTCCTTTATTAATGTCTCCAACACCTTGCCCACAACTGGTCAAACTAACAGCTCTATAGTTTGCCAATTCTTCTCTGGATCCTTTATTAAATAATGGTGTTACATTTGCTACTGTCCAATCCTCCGGTACCTGTCCTGACTCAAGTGAACTATTGAAAATATCCGTTAACATCTCGCTTAAGGCATGATCACACCTTGACGTTTTGGCCAACGTATGCCGATTTTTGAATTTTTTTTCTAAAACGCTGGCACACATTGAATACGTTATGGGTAAGTTTTGATAACATTGAGAGCACGCTGAAAAACACTGCCATACGTCGTTGTACGTTGGCTTTAAACGTTGTACTTTTTGGTTGTCCTCAAATTTTTTTCATGCTTGAAATTTCACGACGTATGCCGGCGTATGACTCGCACATTCCGCTACGCTGGCCACAAGTTGTATGCACGGTCTGCGATCGTTGACAGACGTCAACACATGCTACTTGTAAGTTAATCATAAGTTGAGACACGCCGAGGTAATGTTTAGCGTACCCGAAACTTATTTGTAACCTATGATTAACGTGTTGTTGGCACGTTACGCGATCGTTGCCACACATCGACAGACGTTACTTTTAAGTTACTCATAAGCTGAAAGACGTCGGTATAATGGATCGTCCTTGCATCAGCGTCCACGGCCACGGCCAGGACACTTATTTGCAGCATTCTTCAAACTTTTCTTCAGCATGACTAGGATGTTCACACTTCGATGTCTCGCTTGGCTATGATTCCAATTGTCCATCGGCAGCATCTATTTAAAATAGTCGGGTTTGAGCGTTTTAACACGTTCAGAAGAAACTCGTCAAAAAAGAAAGGCGAGTGACAACAATTTAAATCGTTCATTGTAAACAATGAAAATAGCTGAGTGGTACCGTTTAAAAGTCGTTGAGTGTAAAAAAAAAAAAAAATCGAATTGTTGAGCGCAAGCGTAAACTTTCAATAGTGGGGTTTGAGCGATTTAGCACGTTCAATAGAAACGATTAAAATTTCCGAACGCCAGCATCAAAAAACAAAGGCGAGTGACAGCAATTTAAATCGTTCATTGTAAACAATGAAAATAGCTGAGTGGTACCGTTTAAAAGTCGTTGAGTGTAAAAAAAAAAAATCCAATTGTTGAGTGCAAGCATCTACTTTCAATAGTGGAGATGCAGCCATATAAATCGTTGAGTTTATCATTTAAATCGTTAAACGCAAGGACGATCCATCATAACCCACACCCTCCCCCTCACACTCACCTACTACTGCCAACATGAACAAACTACTACTACTACTACTAATACTAATACTGATACAGTTACTGCTGACATGGACATCGACTCAAAAAGGACTCGAAAACACTGTTGGGTTCCCCTTTTATGAACACCATTTTTATATACCAATTCCCAAAACCGCTGGGAACACGTCTTTATATGGCAGTTGTAAGCTAGAAACACGTTCATTTATTTTTTTTGTCGATCGGAAGACGTCATTGGAATACGTCGATGTGTGTTGGGACGACGTAAAGAATTGGTTCAAAGCACGTCAAACATAAGTTAGAAATAAGTTTCGCGTAAAAAAGACATTACCGCGACGTGTTTCGACTTATGAGTAGCTTAAAAGTAGCTTTTGTGGACGTGTGTAAGCGTCCACATATCGTGTGTACAACTTATCCCCATCGCATGCGGAACGTGTGTCATACGCCGAGTACGTCGTAAAATTTTGAACATGTTTAAAATTTCTTGACGTACTCTACTTACTACGACATATGATAGCGTACTTTATCGTTGTACTCACGTATACCAAACTTACTCATACCGTATTTGACGTGCCCCAACGTTTTAGACACATTTTTCTTAGGTCGGCATACGCTGGCAAGATCGCCAAGGTGTGACCGCGATGTTGACACTTCCATTTCTACGGCAGTTATGATTAGAATCGTTGTGCGTTAGCCTTTTAATAGGCTACGTCACGACATCGTCGGCGATGCGTGCAACGCGCTATGCCTAAGTTAGACTATCGTTGGGCATCGGTTGTGTAGGCCGACAACAGGTTCAGCATTCGTTGGTACAAGTTATCTATAACACAACGAAACGTTCTGTGTCCGTTACCAATGCGTTATACATAAGACCAAGTCGCTATGAATACGTCCGAATCTTTAAAAAAAAACATCAAAAGTTCAACGTAAGCCAGTGTTTTACATACATTTTAATACGTTGCCATCGCTGGCTAAAACGTCAAGGTGTGACCGGGCCTTAAGAAAAATGTGTCTAAAACGTTGGGGCACGTCAAATACGGTATGAGTAAGTTTGGTATACGTGAGTAGAACGCTAAAGTATGCTATCATACGTCGTAGTAAGTAGAGTACGTCAAGAAATTTTAAACATGTTCAAAATTTTACGACGTACTCAGCGTATGACACACGTTCCGCATGCGATGGGGATAAGTTGTACACACGATATGTGGACGCTTACACACGTCCACAAAAGCTACTTTTAAGCTACTCATAAGTTGAAACACGTCACGGTAATGTCTTTTTTACGCGAAACTTATTTCTAACTTATGTTTGACGTGCTTTGAACCAATTCTTTACGTCGTCCCAACACACATCGACGTATGTAGACGTATTCCAATGACGTCTTCCGATCGACAAAAAAAATAAATGAACGTGTTTCTAGCTTACAACTGCCATATAAAGACGTGTTCCCAGCGGTTTTGGGAATTGGTATATAAAAATGGTGTTCATAAAAGGGGAACCCAACAGTGTTTTCGAGTCCTTTTTGAGTCGATGTCCATGTCAGCAGTAACTGTATCAGTATCAGTATTAGTAGTAATTTGTTCATGTTGGCAGTAGTAGGTGAGTGTGAGGGGGAGGGTGTGGGTTATGATGGATCGTCCTTGCGTTTAACGATTTAAATGATAAACTCAACGATTTAAATGGCTGCAACTCCACTATTGAAAGTAGACGCTTGCGCTCAACAATTGGATTTTTTTTACACTCAACGACTTTTAAACGGTACCACTCAACTATTTTCATTGTTTACAATTAACAATTTAAATTGCTGTCACTCGCCTTTGTTTTTTGACGCTGGCGCTCGGAAATTTTAATCGTTTCTATTGAACGTGCTAAATCGCTCAAACCCCACTGTTGAAAGTCGACGCTCAAACTCGACTATTTTAAATAGACGCTGCCGATGGACAATTGGAATCATAGCCAAGCTAGACATCGAAGTGTGAACATCCTCGTCATGCCGAAGAAAAGTTTGAAGAATGCTGCAAATAAGTGTCCTGGCCGTGGCCGATGACGCAAGGGCGATCCATTATACCGACGTCTTTCAGCCTATGAGTAACTTAAAAGTAACGTCTGTCGATGTGTGGCAACGATCGCGTAACGTGCCAACAACACGTTAATCATAGGTTAGAAATAAGTTTCGGGTACGCTAAACATTACCTCGGCGTGTCTCAACTTATGATTAACTTACAAGTAGCATGTGTTGACGTCTGTCAACGATCGCAGACCGTGCATACAACTTGTGGCCAGCGTAGCAGAACGTGTGAGTCATACGCCGGCATACGTCGTGAAATTTCAAGCATGAAAAAATTTGAGGACAACCAAAAAGTACAACGTTTAAAGCCAGCGTACAACGACGTATGGCAGTGTTTTTCAGCGTGCTCTCAATGTTATCAAAACTTACCCATAACGTATTCAACATGTGTCAGCGTTTTAGAAAAAAAAATCAAAAATCGGCATACGTTGGCTAAAACGTCAAGGTGTGACCGGGCCTTTAGGTCGGCATACGCTGGCAAGATCGCCAAGGTGTGACCGCGATGTTGACACTTCCATTTCTATGGCAGTTACAATTCGAATCGTTGTGCGTCAGCCTTTTAATAGGCTACGTCACGACATCGTCGGCGATGCGTGCAACAAGGTATGCCTAAGTTAGACTATCATTGGGCATCGGTTGTGTAGGCCGACAACAGGTTCAGAGTTCGTTGGTATAAGTTATCTATAACACAACGAAACGTTCTATGTCCGTTACCAATGCGTTATACATAAGACCAAGTCGCTATGAATACGTCCGAATCTTTCAAAAAAAACATCAAAAGTTCAACGTAAGTCAGCGTTTTACATACATTTTAATACGTTGCCATCGCTGGCTAAAACGTCAAGGTGTGACCGGGCCTTTACCTGCTGAGCCACCTCCCTCAATACTCTCAGGTGCATATTATCTGGACCTGGAGCCTTATCTACTCTTTGATTACCTCGCTGTTCCTTTACTTCCTCCACTCCAACCTGGATCTTCTGTAAAAGCCCTTCCTCACTTCCTCGATAGATGCTCTCATATATTTACAATTGTTCTGAATGTTGTGTAAAAGTTGAATAAAAATACCTGTTTAATAAGCCTGCCATCTCACTTTCATCACTAACCACTCTCCCGGTGCTATTCTTCAATGGGCCCACACTGGTCCGAACCTGTTCTTTTCGCCTGATATACTTGAAGAAAGCCTTGTTATTATGTTTAATATTCCTCACCGCGTCCTTCTCATCCTCTCTTTTGGCTTGTCGTGTTATTTTCTTCACTTTCCTCTGTTTACTTCGATAGTAATTTACATCTTACTCCAGTCCTGTTATTTTAAACCTAATAAATACCTTTTGCTTCTCCTTAATAGCGTTCCTTATCTCACTGCTTAACCTCCCTGATCTCCTTCTACTACTAGTTTTATACCTCATTGAAATATACCTACTCTGCACATTTGCTCCTTGAAGGTTTTCCATTTCTCTGATGCTGATTGTCCTGTTGTTAGTTTCTCCCAATCTAAATCATCCAACTCTCTCCTCGTACCATCAAGGTTTGCCTTCCTGAAATCTACTATCCTGAATGCTAACCATTAACAGAGGCTTTGCACACACAATGTTATGGTCCCTTGCTCCTAAATGCTCCCCAACCACCACCTCTTCCACCATATTGGGATCTTTTCTTAAAAGGAGGTCAAACACTGCACTCTCCCTCGTGGGCTTATCTACAAACTGGGTTAAAAAGCAATCTTGGAATAAAACTAGGAAATTCTCATCCACTCTGCTCTTTCCCTGTTCCTCCACCCAATCTATCCTTGGCAAGTTAAAATCCCCCATTATCAATACTCTTCCCTTACCACATGCCCTTTTGAATTCTTCATGTACTCCTCCTTCCTCCTCTTCCTTCACACCCAGAGCCCTATAAAAGCATCCTACCAGTATTTTACTGTTTTTACAATCTCTAATCTCAACCCATACAGAATCCTCAACATTTATTCCTTCCTTCATGTCACCCTTTTCTCTTGATGCAATGATGTCCTTTACCCAGATTGCTACTCTTCCTCCGATTCTCTCCTTCCTATCACACGATACACTTTGTAGCCTTCTAATCCTGTCCTCCAGTTACCCTCCTCCTTAAACCATGTCTCACTCACTGCAACTATATCATACTCCTTGCGATCTACTTTGGCCTCAAGTTCTTCCATCTTATTTAAACTTCTGGCATTAGTATAGAATATGTTTAACTTTTCCCTTCCTGAAATTCTATTTTCCTGCCTGTCCTTACTCATCCCAATTACATCATCCGTTCCTTACTTAATAGCTTCCCCACCCTCCGTGAACCTAAAAAAGTCTGAATTCCTTCCTCAATTCCCACTGCAAACCTTGCTGCCCCCTTTCTATTTAACATCTGGCCATCATTCCAGAAACACTCCCTTTGTTCCCTAAATGATTCCCACTGTTTCTTCAATGTAAAACCTTCCTTCCTACACCATTCTTTCAGCCATTGCTCTGCTCGTCCATTACTCTGCTCATAATTTCTATATCATTTCCTATTCTTGGGAGAATCCCAGAAAACATGATCTCACAACCCTTTGCTTTTAGCCGCTTACTCAACATCCTGAATCTATTTTCTCAAAACCTCTGAGTAAACTTTCCCGACATCATTCACACCAAGGTGTACCACAACCAACTTCTTCTTGCCATGACCCGATACAATACTGTTTACCCTTCTTTTAATGTCCCCAACTCCTGTTCCTTCAAAACTACACAGAACTCTATGTCTACGATCCTTCCTACAGAATGAAGAATCAACATGTTTATTAGTCTCATCACCCACAAAAACTGTCTCCCATACCTCATTTATACTAACCTCTATTGTTGCACCGTTACCGCTGCCTGTCCCCGCTGGCTGCCCCCACTGCACCGTCGCCGCTGTCTGCCCCCGCTGCACCGTTGCCACTTTCAATATCCTCAGCAACCTCACTCGACAACCGTAACCAATTATTATCTGTCAGTTCCTTCAACCTAGTAAAAAGCATCCTCAAGTGGGAAATATCCTCACACTTCCTACAACAGGAAGACTTTGTGCCTCCCTTGATTGTAATATTAACATTATTTTAATGCAATAATTATAAAATAAACAATAGAAATAACAGTAATAAGGATAATCACATGACTCCCCCTGCTGTTTCTGGAGTGAGCATGTGTACTCGTACATATAAAACAGAGCTACACCTTCCTTTGATATTGCCATGCTTTTTTAACCTTGATCCACCTCAGATTTGCAATTTGATCTCTGAGAAGAATTGTGCTGTCTGCCTTCAACCACCACCCCCAGCCCTCCTATATATGACCATTATCAGATCTTGCTCCTGTGTCACACATTGCAAGACTGCCCCCAACCCTTATATTGATTGGGAATGGCTGTGGCATTGTTTTCTGCACTTTGGATTGTTTTAATAAAGAAAATGTTTTTGCTTAAGATAAACTTACTTTTCTTCCTACAGGACGTTTTGATGGAGTAAACAACCCAGTCTATGAAGATTGTGAAATGGAAGAGGTTAGGGTTGGCCCGTTTAAAAGGTTTGCTTGGTGTTAGTTTTTCTGTCTTCCTCCTTTCTCAGCTTTAAAAATTAAAATATTTTCTGTAGTTTTGATTTTGTTATTTTATTTTAAGATCCAGATCATTTGTTTCTACCTGTATTCCACAGGAAAAAGAAATGTGATAAAACATCTGCCGTTGGACTTTTTCAACTGGTAAGCGATGATACCCTAATATGACTGGAACAAGATAATTTTCAAAGAACGTGTTGAAATATTTGTTCAATGACGTTGCTGTGACAACTATTTGATTGATGTTTTAATGTCGCTTGTATATTCGGTGTATTCTGTCTCAGCTCATGTAAGAGCAGGTTGGGAAGGTTCCATCCAACAGAGGGGAATTTGGTACAGGGCCCACGGAGAAGAGGCAATACAAATTGCATGAACGCATGCAGACATGCATATGTGGGATGCCACTGGACTTGACTTCAGAGAAATACAGACACTGACTGTGGGGGAAGGGATGTAACTTTCTGGGGTACTCCGCATGCCATTATTGTGATGCCTCTCTTTTGTATTTGTAATCAGCGGGGTAATTGTAGAATAATTTCCTCCTCCCCACGGGTGTCAACCGATGGGGTTTGTCCGTGGTCTGTCTTCTTGCTGAACTTGAAGTAGGGAAGTAGCACGTACCATTATTAGAGTGTGTTGTGACTCGGCCGTTGAATTGGCAACCTCCCAGACTCAGAGCGGATGTTCTAACCATTATGCGACTAAGACATCCAACTAGACGTGAAATTGTTGAAGCCATGAGCATTTTGATGAGTAATGGTACTCTTTGACATTATTTGAGGTAACCCTCGAGGGTTTGAGACGTCGTCCTTGATTTTTGTACTTAATGCATCATTTTTAACGAGTTTTCTACGAGTAAAACATCGATAAATGAACAAACGTAACCTTCCCTTTACTCGTAACCTTCCTCCCCCCTCCCCCTCCCCCAAGAGATCTCATGGCCGTTGATGCCAAGGGTGTCTGACTGAATCATGAATTTTGAAGCAGGCAATGGGTACGATCAAGAATTTTATCAATTCTATTGCCAATGCTATTGCGTCACGTGAAGTGACGAGCGCTGTGATCGCAACGTTCTTGCTTCATTATCGAAGCACATTTGAACACCACTGCCAGCAGATACTGCATTAAATGGAGAAGATCTATCCAACAAATCCTGACGAACAGTGGAAAGCCCCTTGGGTCATCAGCAATGATCTGGGAATTTCTGCAAGACAGATTGACTGTGTTTGAAGATAAAAGTGCTGCGGAGGAAATTGCTAGTCAACGGCTTTGTTGCTGAAAGATGGCAGTTAGTTTGTGCCCCAAAGGGTTCGAGTGGACTTTCGATGTTTTTTTTTTATTGTTGTTAATTCGACCTTGGGACTATTCACTGCTTCTCGGTTGGGGTTGGGGTGTGAGAGGTACTTCCTGGTTGTTTATCAGTTAATGCACAAGGTAGCTGCAGCAGCTTTCTTGTATGAGAAGCGGTCATTATCAATTATGCAACATCCTTGACTGCATCATTACAGCTGCAAAACGTGTTCATTGGCAAATTGAGGAAGTGCGTGTAATAATGAAATAACATAATGAGTTCACTTTAATACAAGGAATTTCAACGCAAGAGGCCATTGAGCCCATCAATGCCTGCACAATGGTTGCCAACCCATGGTTTGTCCATGCTCTATTCTTTATTTTATCTTTTTTTTTTTAATGCTGAACATCAAGCATGGAAAGCAGCGAATACCATTTTCCACATCTTTGGGATAACTTGGCCAGGGTTCGAAACGTCGACCTCCCAGGCTCAGAGCATATGCTCAAACAATTGCACCATCAAGTTTGGTCATAGACTTCCATATTCTTTCGTTAAACGGTTGCTTTAATTATTTATTTATTTTTTACTTTGTTGCCTTGATTTTCTTTTTACTGAGAATTATGATTTCTGATGCTTTCTCTGCTGCAGTTTCGGTATTCCAATTACCTGGACATATTTCTGATGATCTTCGGCCTTCTGGCAGCCATTGTACATGGTCTGGCTCAACTCGTTGTGATAATCTTCTTTGGAGACATGATTGACAACTTTGTATTAACTGCGTATTTGCCAGGTGAGTTTGGTCTGATGGTGCTTTCATTCAAATTTATGATTTTTATTGTTGTCTCTTAATACTGCTTTTGTGATGTTTTTAACAACGTAAGAATGACAAACTCTGCCTCTTGCTTGTAATGTATGATCCAGTGAAGGTATTTCTGGTTTCCAATGTAAGTTGACGGTTGTAAAGAAGATGGGTGTGCAGAAATGAGTGCAGGGTATAAGATTCCTTAATGCACATTGTGTACATATCGATGCAATTGGTACAAGAGGGTCAAGCTTGTGAATCGTTCTCCACTGTTTGCACTATACTGGGTCGATATACTGTAGGTCCTACTTGTAATGTGGCCCTAAATTGCCGTAAACTGGACTGTGATTATGGTCTGCCATAGCACCACTACCAGACAATCGGCAGAATGCAAGATGGGTCTGTCCACCCAGAGCGACAGATCAACACTTTGAGATCAGTTTTTGTGACTGCAAGTTCTATGTCTGTCAATTGTGCAGACAGGTTCAGGCAACCAATGTTTCCAGACAAGCAAGCTGTACTTCTACATGACAACAGATGAAACGCCTGCAGTGATTTTCTTGCTGAATACAGATGTTGATGTTCAGTTAAGTTTCACTTTATTTAAGTTCTCTCAGGGCTGTCTGGAGGTGAATGATGGTGCATGCGGAAAGACTTCATGAAGTGCGCCAAAAGTGTACCTCGTCATCATCTGAACATGTATCTAATGTTCATTCTCCAGTTGACTTGCAGTCTGTGTATGTTTTGTGGTTTTATTTAATTTTAATCCACTCTCCCTCCCCCATAATCGTGTTCCAAAAATATGAATATCTGAATTTTGTGATTGTTTGCATTGATCGATTTCAATAATTACCTTTGCCACCGAAGATGGACGCAGGTTATACTTTCACCCCTGTTTGTCTTTGAGCAGATATCTCAAAAAGTTATCGACTGATGGACAGGTTGGGTGTCTGTCTGACAAGGTCAAATTGGTCCGATCTTGGTGAATATCCGGATCCAGACACGAGAAGTTTTTGATTTTTAATGCGATTCTTCACCATTGAGAGATAGGAACAAAAACTATATATGGCACAATATCTCAAAAAAGTTAACGGATTTGTCCAAAACTGGGTGGGCAGGTTGGGTGTGTGACATAGAATTGATTTGATTTTTGTGAAGATCCGGATCCAGACTCGATAATTTTTTTGATTCTTAAAGCGATTCTTTGTAATTGAGAGGGAGGACCAAAAAACGATATATAGCATAGCATTTCAAAAGGTTGTGGACGGATTATGACAACACGAGGTGGATGAGTTGGGTAGGTGACAAGAACAAGCCGATTCAATTTCGGTTCAGGTCCGGATCCAGGTCAGACTTATGAGTGGATACAAAGCGAAAACTACTGAGTACCGTTCTAGTTAGTGATGCAATTATTTTTTCGATGGGACTTTGAATTTACTACATGCTGATTTAATTATTATTGATCGTTTGGTAGTTGTGATGCTCCAAAACAAGGATTGGACTGCAGTAAGTATCTGAACATCGAAATTGTCTACCACAGAAGTGGGTCTTCACCATATGGGAAATGGAAAGATATCCGATCGAAGGAGGTTGAGTCAATATGGTGGTCGTATCGCCACATCACGTCCACAATCCTTTGTTGACTCCACTATCGTGAGAGATGTGTTGAATGGACCAATATTTTGCAGAAGTAGAAGCATTTACATCAATCGATTTATGATCATGATTATGAAGATGTTTGTTTATTAAAAAATGGCCAATTTACTTTTGAATTTAATGGCATCAAGCTAATTTTAGAATCCATCCATTGGCATACTAGGAGGCAATGAAGCGTTTTGAGAATCGGAATGACTTGTTGAAATGTATGACGTTGATGTTCTGAACAAGTGAATAAGGGCTTGAGAGAAGAATTTTGTGTAAACCACTTATTTGTAAATTTTGTGTAAACCACTTATCCAGAGACAAAGATGGTTTGCCACACCTGCTTCATGAAGGTGGTGGTGGTCGTATGGCAGCTTAGCTGCCGGGGTAGCTATCATTTCTTGAAGCGCGACTGTGTTGCTGATGAAGTGCCCCTCTACCAATACACACACTGGAACTGGTACTCATTTCGTCGACCTCGGAAGGATGACAGGCTGAGTCAACCCCCTGGTGTATTAATTCAGCGGCCGATGGGGCTTGAACTCAGGACCCTAGGATCCCAAGCCGCCACCCTAACCACTGAGCCAACACCAGGCTATGCTTCATGAACAAAATTGCCTGCACAAGGTGCTTCATCATGGCACACGTAAAGATGTCTTTTATAAACTTTGTGCGTTTCCTCTCATCATTACACAAGAAATGAGTGCTGAATTGACCATGCACCCCCTCCTCTCTACTTTGTTCTTTATTTCAGAAAATACAACATCCGCTGCCACTGAAAATACACATTTTCCGACCGTAGATATTGAAGAAGAGATTTCAAGGTGATATTATTTGGTTATATTTTTTTACGTCTGTTTTTTGTCGTCGTTTTTTAATTCTTCTTCTTTGTTCATATGCAGCACAGGGCTGCTGTGTAGCATCATTGGTTTAGGCACGGTTGTGATGCTGATGGAATGCTCTCCGCTGGTTGGAGCAGGAATTTGTAATTTGTTCATGGTGCCAACGATAGCTTGCCTACTCTTCGTGAAGGACACCATGGGATCTTTAACGTCCATCCGAGGGACGGCACACACACTGATGAATCACCCTGCCTGTGAAACACCAGGATGACAGTTTATAGCTGGGTTAGGATTTGAACCCAGGCTAGACAGCCGAGAGGTGAGTGTGCATACCTCAAGGCCATCCTGTCAGCCCTGTTGTTGAACTAACTGATTTGGCTTGATGACTTTGTGGCTTTATATCTTGTTTTTTTAAATGTTTATTTTATACAATGTCGATGCTCGTGTAAGATCAAACACGCACCGTACAACAAAGGGAGCAGGAGAAATGAGGGGTGGGGGAGAGAAGCACAAAATGGTGTGGAACACAAAAGCACAAGCACAAAACATTTGGAGATCTGTGGAACGGAGAGGGATGTGGTGGGGTACACAGGGTAAACAAGATGGACACCACAGGGACTTTCGGGTCTGTGCACTACAGGGGCTTTCAGGAAGGAAAATGGGGAATTTGAAGGAGGTGGATTAACGGGGGTAGAAAAGATCATGATTTTGGATGGGGGGAGATAAGAGATTGTGGTGAACAGCTGTTTTGAAGACCTGGAGGGAAGAGAGGGAGGGAAGAGAGTGTGGGAGTTTGTTCCAAAGGTGGGGAAAAAAAGAGGAATGAAAGAGTGAAGGTGAGCAGTGATTCTAAATTTTGGTAGTTTTACCAGAATAGGGATGCCAGTGGACCTTGAGTGCCCTGAGGAAATATGAGGGTGGGGGGGGGGTCACAAAAAGAGCAGGGGGGCGGGGGCAAGGCTCTAGAGGAGAGCATAGAAGACAGAAAGACCACCAACCTGCCTGTGATGAGAGAGTGAGAGACCCAAAAACTCAGCCTAAAAGCTTTGGTTTCTGCAACGTGAAGCCGAGAAAGGTGAGAGGCGGGAGCACCAACCCAGTGGGGAGAGGAGTACACCATCAGGCTATGGATGAAAGCTTTGCATGTGGTCAGGAGCTCAGGTGTGCCAAGGAAGGACTTTGCACGACGGAGGATTCTTAGTCAGCGACTGGCTTTGTAGGCCAGCTTGGAAATGTGGCTTTTTCAGGGAAGATCATGGCAGATAGTGAGTCCCAGAAGCTTGAATGAAATGACTTCTTCAAGAGGATTGTTGAGAATGTAGATTGGGGGGGAGCATGGGGGTGGGGGGGGTTCCAGACGGTCCTTTTGGAGAGACATAGTGAGAGTGTGAGATTTGTCCGGATTGAAAGCCATGCTACACGTGTTGGACCAGTTTGTGATGTTACCCAGATCTGCAGAGAGCAAGAAGCTGCTGCTTGCTGGTCTGAGGGATGACAGATGGTAGGACAGAGGGTGAAGTCATCAGCAAAGAGATAAAGAGGATTTTCCAGAGAGCCGGAGAGATCGTTGATTAAAAAAAAAAAAAAAAAAAAAACGGGGCCGAGAACGCTACCTTGAGGAACTCCAGCCTGGACATGAAGAGAGGGGTGAGACAATTCCATTAAGGGCCACACGTTGGCTGGGACAGGAGAGGAAGTCTGTGAGCCATGAGTGGAGATGGCCTTAGATACCATAGGAAGAGGGTTTGGTAAGCAGAGCAGGGTGCCAGACCATATCGAAAGCACGCGATACATCTTGAAAGATGGCTCTGATTTCTTGTTTGGTATTGAGGATCTCCATCTATTGTTGGGAAAGCAGGAGCAGCATATCGAGGGTAGAGTAGCCTGTTCATAATCCAAATTGATGATCGGAAATCAAGCCATTGGAGAAGAGGAAGGATTTTTTCTTGTCAGAAGCGATGATGGATTATATATCCTTGCTTATGATTGGGAGAAGGCTGATTGGACTGTAGTTGCAGGGATCTGTTTTTGTACCTTTTTTATGCAGAGCGGTAATGTTTGCTGATTTCCAAGCAGAAGGCAGATGACCTTGAGCAAACAAGAGGGTGAGTAGAACAGAGAGGGTGCATAAGAGCTGCAGTGCATGCTTTTCGGAGACCTGGGCTGATGCCGCCTGGACCGGTTGCAGAATCAGAGTTGAGGTTTGACAGCAAGCTCTCCACCTTGTCAGGAGAAATGGAGACAGAGTCCAGGAACAGCTTGGTGTGACTGGGTAAGGTGGTTACAGAAAGCGATGGGTTTGGGACAAAGATTTAGAAGCAAACACGGAGTTTAGGCACTCAGCCTTTTTGTGGACAGTGTCCGCTGTGCAGCCATTTGAGGTAAGAGAGCGTATGGAGGGGGAACATGCACCAGAAATGGACTTTATTAGATGCCAACAGGATTTGGAGGAGGGAGAGAGATTTGAGAGTTCAATCTTGAGATTATAAAGATGTTGCTTCCTGGCTCTCCTGAGGGGAGAGAGACACTTGTTTCGAGTTTTGTGGAAGGAACTGAGATTGTCTTCAGTTGGATTTGCTTTCGATGAAGGGAAGGCAAGTTGTTTCAGGACAACTGCCTCACCACAAGTTTCAGTGTACCATAGGTGGGAGGAAGGGCATGATAACTGAAGATATCTAATCCTTGTTTGCTTTGCTTTGCTTTAGGATTGCCATTTACTTTGTGGCAATTGGGATTTGCGTGTTCTTTGCTGCGACAATTCAAGTGTCCACCTGGCTTTTCACTGCCACACGGCAAACCAGGCGTATCCAAGCGAAATACTTCCACGCCATTCTCTACCAGGATATGTCGTGGTTTGATTCCCAGAAGATCGGGGAGTTGAGCACACGGATGAGCGAGTAGGTGCATCGGTTTATCTTTGTCCAAATCGGCATTTGTCCCATTGTCCCTTTTTACTAGTTCCCAACCGGTTTCACCAGAGGGGACTATAGGTCTGCTCTCCGTCTGTCCATCTGTCTGTCCCACCTGTAGTTTTTCAGACTTTTCCACCCCCATACCCTTTAATATATTCAACTGAAACTTGGTACATGGCTTTATCATGATACATTACAGAACATGTTCGAGTTTCAGGGCGTTTCGTCAACTTTCCACAAAGTTACGTCCTTTTTGGACTTGGAAAATATCACATCAGTAGGGTACATGTGTTGCAAAGCAATTCTTGCTCTTTGCTTCATCTTTTTGTGCTTCTGTTGTTCTGGTGCAGAGCCATGCATTTTGTTTGGTATTATTCACTCCATCATGTAACTTGATACAGGCTGAGGATGGCCACACAGTTGAAAGAATTTTTCATTTCTATTCTTCAGAGATATAAATATTATTCACGATGGAATTGGGGACAAGATCGCGTTACTCGTACAAGTCCTGGCAACTTTTTTCGGAGGCATTGTTATTGGTTTTATTTATGGATGGAAGCTCACTCTGGTCATTCTCGCTACCAGCCCACTGATTGCCATTTCCTTAGCATTGCTAACCAAGGTATGCACATATTCAAACTTTACTATCAATGCTTTCTGACCCTGGCTTTTTCGTCCCCTCTCGGTTTCACTGCAGGAGACTATAGGTGTGCTCTCTGTCTGTCCGTCCATCCCACCTGTGGTTTTTCAGACTTTACTTCCCATTCCCTGTACCATATTTAACTGAACCTTGGTATGTGGACTTATGATGTTAAGTTACGAGCTTCAGGACGCTTCGTCAATTTTTCCACAGAGTTATGCCCTTTTTGGACTTCGAAAATATCACATCGGTAGGGGACTTGTATTGCACAGCAATTGCTGCTCTTGTTGCTTCTGGTTTGTTCCAACTAACCCAACATTACTTATACATTGACTTTTGTTCCATATAATGAACATGCTCTGCAACTTGTACAGATACATGCAGGGTAAAGGAGACCTTTGTTCGAGTCTATCACGATTGCGAGAGAGGTTATAGGAAATCGAAATACCATCTCTGTATATGATGAGAAAATTGCAGTAGGTCTTGTGTGACAGCCTCTTGATGAATAATGCCAATTATTTCCAGAGACTTGGCTTACATGGCCTCAAGGAGTAAGAAAGGACCTGGGTGTGAGAGCCTGCACAGGGGAGAATAGTCTTCATTGTACTTTCAACAAATGTGTTTTTGTGTTTATGTTCTGCACAACTGACAAAGGATCATCACTGCTGTAGAATGGTCAAACCGTGTCTAATTTTAGTGGCCAACATTGAGATGAGGTATACCCATGGGAGATTGTGGCTGATTTTTTTTTGAGGCCCAATAGTTCAATACACTCTTTCCTGAGGTTGCTCACATGAGTAAATAATTGGGTTGACTTGATGGTTCTCGTGGAGTAGCCTGTAAGGGTCATCCAGAAACGTATTGACTTTCTCAGGTGTGATCTGGTGGTGTGAAAAAGTCAGTGTTTGAAAATTAACTGATTTTGGTTTGATGTCGAAAATAAAGCCTTGGCAGTAGTTGGATTGTGTGCCAGGTTCGTCGGTTCTGCCGAAGCAGTTTCTTTGCTGGGGTTACAATCCTGGACAGGTCGCGACTCCGACACAGGAAGTCAGGGCGTGAATTTGGAGTTTGGCCAGGCTGCCGGCGATAGCTCGTCGACTCTTCGCGAAGGACACTGGAATGTATTACATCCCCAAACTAATGTCAGAGACATGGTGCCCACTTGATCGTCCATCCGAGGGGCAGCACACACATTGATGAATCGCCCTGCCTGTGAAATACCGGGATGACAGTTTATAGCTGGGACAGGATTCAAACCCAGGGTAGACAGCTTAGAGGCAAGAGTGTGTACCTCTAGGCCACTCTGCTAGCCATGGCAGCAGTGCCATGAGTTAATGTTGCATTTCTGATGTCTTTATGCTCTTTCAATGTGCTGCTCAACCAGTTGGTGTGGTGGCAGTTGAAGTCACCACATCCAAAGGAAGTTTGAGTGGGAGTTTACCAATGGGTGCATGTTGTAAGAAAGTGAGCATCCAACCTGCTCGGAGATATCTGTCGTGTTATATCAGAGCTCTTTCATCCTGGACTCGCACATCATTGGGAATGGAGAAAAATGAGTGAGACTCTGCTTACTTGGCCTCAATCACTGAATTCAACCACAAATCTGATTGACTTGAAATTTGAAGAGGATTTGCATATCAGGTCAATGCATTCAACCACCTATTATTTTTGAGGTCAACTTAGGGCCAAAGGTCAACAATTTTGGTGTAATTTCTAAAATCGTCAATTTTCATCCGATTGACTTGAAATTTGAAGAGGATTTGCATACCAAGTTACTGAATTCAACCACCAATTGTTTTTGTGGTTAAATTTGTCTTTCGGAATTTCGCAAGTGTCATGCTTTGCATAGCATCTTTCTTGTTTGTTTGTCTGTGAGCAGAATATCACAAACAGTTATGGATGGATTCGGACAAACTTGGTGGACAGGTTGGGTTGGTCACAAGAACAAGCCACTTATGGTTTGGTTCAGTTCCAGGTGCATATCCAGCCTATCAGTGGGATACAAAACATAAACTGTTTCACCTGATGATGGTATATGCCTGGTGTTGGCTTAAAGGTTAGGGTGGTGGGCTTGGGATTCTAGGATCCTGAGTTTAAATCCCACTCGGCTGTTGAATTCATACCAGGTGGGGTTGATTCTGCCTGTCATCCTTCCGAGGTCGGTAAAATGAGTGCCAGCTTGCTGGTATCCTGTGCCGGAGTGGCAACCAGTCCAGGATTGTGCCCAACAGCCAAGGAGACTGCTTAGGCAGCACCAACTACTCTGCACAGAGTATGGTCCCAATGGATGGATGGATGATGGTATGCACTCTACTGTGTGCTGTTCTATTTGTGAACTGTAATTCCTTGCTTGAACCTTTACAGGGAAGAAATTATTTTTGACTTTTTAAAAATTGTTAAAAAAAACAACTATTGATGAATCGTTTTGTCTGAATTTGATATGGAGAACATTATCTTGCAGCTATTATCTTCTCTTACCAAAAAAGAACTGAAGTCCTATGCCAAAGCAGGTGCAGTTGCAGAACAAGTTTTCACAGCCATCAGAACGGTGTTGGCATTCAGTGGCCAAAAGAAAGCGATTGACAAGTAAGTATTATTACTTCTACTACGACTACTTCTACTACACAGAATTGTGTTCACTTTAACAGTCCATCAATTGATCTCTTTTGTGTGATTGTTTTTCCACACACCATTCTCACTAACATGTCAAATGCCCTCTGTGTGTTTACGAAATCATGCTACAGAAAACAAGATTGATATCACATTTTAGAAAAATTAATTTGCTGCTGCAATTGATTGAATTTCAACAATGGTAACACAATTTTAAGAGCTGCTGCTGAATGGGTATGAGTCATCGCTGCTGATTCGACAAAGTGCAGTTCTCTTATTTATTTATTTTCTGCGTTACAGAGGGTTCACCGTGAATCGCTGAGGACGATGACGGGTTAGAAAATATACTTTTATGTTCGCAAAGAAGATTGGATGCCTGGTGCTGGCTTAATGGTTAGGGTGGTGGCCTTGGGATCCTAGGATCCAGAGTTCAAATCCCACTCGGCTGTTGAATTAATACCAAGTGGGGTTGACTGCCTGTCATCCTTCTGAGATTGGAAAAGAGTGCCAGCTTGCTGATATCCTGTGTTGGAGAGTCGACCCATCCAGGATTGTGCCCAATAGCCAAGAAGACTGCTGAGGCAACACCAATGCTCTGCACAGAGTATGGTCCCAATGGATGGATAGATGGAAAGAAGATTGGATGCCTGGTGTTTGGCTTAATGGTTAGTGTGGTTGGCTTGGGATCCGAGGGTCCTGAGTTCAAATCCTGCTCAGCTGTTGATTTAATACCAGGTGGGGTTGACTCAGCTTGTCATCCTTCTGAGGTTGGCAAAATGAGCACCAGCTTACTGGGATGATTAAGCCATTCGAGCATCCTGTGTTGGAGTGGTGACCTGTCCAGGATTGTGCCCAATATCCCAGGAGACTGCTTCAGTGGCACCGACGATCTGTACAGAGTATGGTCCTAATGGATGGATAGAAAGAAGATTGGAGAGTGATGGCATGGATCGATTTACGGTCGTGAAAGGCTTGGTCGGGAAAGAAAAGACTCGACCCATTTTCAACATTGGAACTTTCAACAAGTCACAGGTTGAAAAATAAGAGCTGGAAAGCTGTTTTAAATCAGGGGGTTAGGCTCATAGAGGAGTGGAATAACAAAGGCAGCAGGCTCACAAACTACCCAAGGGTATTGTGAGGATGCACATGCATAAGGAGGAAATAAGGAAAAGCACATAGAGTAATAATGAAGTCACAGAATGAAAAATAATCATCATATGTAGAAGGGATCGTGGACGTGGATGGGTGACCACATGTGGTGGTGATGGGCAGCACATTCAAAACACTGAAGTGATGAAGACACGACAAAAGGGCATGGGGAAACGTTTCCACACTTTGTAGAATAAGGGGAAAAATGAATACAGGTGGGCAACCAGCCTGGCCTCGGTGAGGGTTTCTTGAGGAACCTGTGCTTACTTGGGTATCTTGGGGAGGGCACAGGTAGGAGAGCACAAGAGGAGCAAGGCCAGGTTTCAAGGGCACATGGACAGAACTGAAATTAGAATGACTTTTTAAAAAAAAATAAAATGTGTATAAATGTTTTTAGGGAGGGTGGTAAAAAATTTCGAACCATGATAAAGAGTCAGTTCTCAAATATCCAAACCATTGCCTTGATTTCACATGCTAGCAACACATTACTAACATAAAAAAAGAGCAATTAGAGACTGCAGATCCTCACAAAGACTTGTTGTGTGTGGTGTTTGTGTACTGGTGTGTTATTTAATAAGAGACATAACTGGAACTGCCACTTTATAACTCCTGGCAGTGATGACCGGGTACCAAGATGTCCCGCTTTGATGTAACCCCGCTTTGATCGGACACCTGACCCTGAGCCATGACGTTTTAAAAATTATTATTCAATTCTATTTGGAATGGAATTAAAATATATGCAATTCAAATCAAATGTAAGACCAAATAGGTACAGTCCTGCAATCAGAAGGAACCCAAACAAGCAAAAACCAAAGATTAAGTCATCAGGAGGAACCTGGATAGGATTAGTATTTCAGCTGCTCCTCCTCTACCCTCAAACCCATCCAGGCACAGTCAAGTGAGCTTTATTCAAAAAAAAAAGAAACCAGATCAAAAAATTAAATAATTCTGGCTGCCAGACAATGTGTCTGATCATGCTGAAATGTAAAACATTTATTTCCCTATCACTACGAGATCATAATTGTGAAGTTTCACATCGATAAATAAAGCGATTCAAGAGAAATAATTTAAAGATTTTTGCTCAATCCAATATGGCTGCCAGACTATGTGACATCATTTATATTCGTGAATACACTGGTATCTCCAAGGCTTGGGGAACATTTGTGTGAAGTTTCCCCTCGATCTGTGTTGCCTTTCTGGAGAAGATTTTTGTAGGTTTTAGGGTAAATTCAATATGACTGCTAAACCATGCAACCGATGACATCATATGTGTGAAACTTTTGTTCCTCATGGATAGGCAGTCATATGTGTAAAGTTTCGCCTCAATCTGTTCAGCCGTTTCAGAGAAGATTTTTGAAGTTTTTTTTTATTTAAATGTTTTTAACAATATGGCTGCCGAATCACGTGACTGATGTCATCAATTTTTTTTTCTGTGGATCATTTTATCTCTGGATGACCCTCAAAATTATCATACTGATCAGATCTAGCATTCTACAAATGCAATTATGACGTCATAACGAAGGCACCTATGATATGATAAAAAAAAAATCCCTTAATTCCCATGAGTACTTGCCGTTTGCCAAGTTTCAATTTTTTTCCTTGCTGCAGTTTCAGAGATACAGAGGTCCAAAGTTTATCTGTTTTTCCAACATGGCTGCCACACTATGTGACCTACGACATCATAATTATCAATTAAACAATCTACATGAGTAGTTGCTCCTATGGTGAAAATTTTGTCTCGATCTGACAAGCAGTTGCGGAGAAAAACACTGAAGTTCTGTGTGGACAAACAAACAAAAGAAATTGCTCGTTGAGCAAGGAATTGCCGGAATAACTTTGTCATATCTCCATGATCTCTGAAAAAACAAAAACCTGGAATTCAATTTGGTTCTTATAAGTCGATAGTGCTACTGTTTAATGAGTTATAGCACTTAGTCTGGTCATGATTATAACTTGGAAGTCAATCGCACTTAAAATGGCGTTTTTATCGCAATTTTAAATTTTTTACCCGACCCCCCCCCGATATTCGACCCCCGACCGCTAAGAAGGGTGTTGGTGTGATACCCCAATGAGATATATGGTTGGATGCAGTATTGGAAGATGGACATTTTGGATTTGGTTTGAAGTCGATACAACCATTTTAGCGGACGTTATTGCGAAAATAAGAATTTCGGTGACCTTGACCTTGACCTTGACCTTTGACCTAGATTCACCAAAAACGACAAGTGTCAAAGTTGGACCATGGCCGACATCTGCACCCAGTTTGGTCATTATCGCTGAAACGGTGTGGCTGCTACAGGGTAAACAAACAAACAGACAGACAGACAGACAGAAACAGAATGACACACACAACTGACCAACATAATTGCCGAAATCCGAAGGATTCTGGCAATTAACAAACAGGCAGACAGACAGACAAACAAACTGACCCAAATGCAATATCCTCTCCTCTGGCGAGGCTAAATTCCCATTGAGCAAGCAGGTTTCAGAAGACGAAAGAGGTACTGGAGAGCAAATCAAAAATCTGATTAGGATCATGGAAAAAGCAAGGGGGTACCGAAGGAAGGAGTAGTTGTGTTTTATAGATTACTAGTATAAAAGCCCATCAAAAATGATGGGTTGAATTAGTTTACTCAAAATATTCAGAGACTGGAAGTTATGATGTTTCGTATCAAGAAAAAACATTATTTAAAAACACTAAATGTATAAATGTGATCCTGCTTTCTTTATCTTCTGGGAGGTTTCATTTTGACGGCACAGTGTGAGCATCCCAAAATCTGAAGCCCCGGCCTAGTGTCATGTGCGTTTACATGTTCTTCATTTACGTCCGTATGATGTGTAATAAATAAACACGTTTGACTCTGCACGCATTACACATGTGCAGCGAATTTAACCTCCCTGTGCCTTGTATTTATTGTTATTTAAATAAATAAAAACGTTTCTGTACACTATCCTCGAGGCTCGGTTTGCAAGTCACGGTCTACAATTCCAATGGCAGAGAGGTAATTACTCTTTTATGGAAAATGTTTTTCGGATTTTGTTTTATCCTAAGTAAGGAAAACTTGATGAAACTGCTGCAGACAATGAAGAAGGAAAGTGAAAAGGCTGATCTTTATTTAAATATTAAAATAAAATAAAAGTAAAATCTTAACTGAGAATATCAATGTTCAGATTTGGAGATGATCATGTGTTGTGGAGATTGTGGAGAGTTTCATCTTCCTGGTTCTGAGGTTGAGGTGAGTGGAGAATGTAGAGGAATAATTAATAGACGGTCAACATTGGGGAAAACAGCAATGTCAGGATTGATAAAGATCTGAAAATACAAAGATGTGATGATGCAAACCGAGAGGAGCTGGTGATCGATGTGGTATTTCCAGTTGCAATGTTTGGATGTGAGTCATGGCCAGCGAAGAAGACGGAAAGGAAGAAGAATGACCGTTTTGAGATACGGTGTTGAAGATTAATGTTGACGATTCCATGTTACTGCAAGAACAACAAATCGGTGACTGAAGAAATGAGACCACCATGTGCATTAGAAGTGTTGATGGTAAAACAGAAACTCGTATTTTGGACACATCGTATGTGCAGAGAATGAAACTGGAGAAATCAACTAAGGTGGGTGTGGTTGAGGGTCCACCATAAGCCTTAAATGTTTCTAATGCCCCAAGCCAAAATACAAGTTACTTGTGTTGTCATGGTAATATTGTGCCATGCCTGTGATTGCTGTCTTTGAAATGGGTAGATTGATTGGTTAGCAGCATGAAATGCATTGCTTCCTGAAGTTTTGTAAACTGCTGAATCATTCACCTCTGCAATCTCGCACGCGAAACTATTCTTGTCTATCGAGTTAGGCTGGATTTTGAAAATTCAATATAAGCTACATCAGTTGCGTGTATGGTTGTATCCAATGCAGCCACGATAACCGCAATGAAAGTTTGTTGGTGGAGTGGCTTTGTGGTGAGGGCACTGCACTGCGATCCCCCAAGTTGAGGGTTTGGTTTTGAAATTATTGACTTGATTTACCAACTTCACTGAGCTTATCTTAGGAAAAACAAAAGAAAACCTCAGTTGGCTCACAAATGATCTTTGCAGAGGTAATGGCTTTTGTGGGGGGAGTTATCTACATCTGTGGCCTAAATTATTCTGGTTGACTTGTATTCTTTGGGGAAACTTGGGGTGAGCACTTGTAATGAAATATAATATGGTACTGAAAATGATGAAAATGTTTGGAAATCAGCAAACATTACCGCCCTGCATAAAAAGGTGCAAAAACAGATCCCTGCAACTACAGACCAATCGGCCTTGTCCCAATCATCAACAAGGTTATGGAATCCATCATCGCTTCAGACATTAAATCCTTCCTCTTCTCCAATGGCCATCTCCTCTCCAGTCTTGCCGCCCCCCCACCTGCTCTGTCTGCAATATGTCCCCCCCACCCCTCCCCCCACCCCATGTTTCCGCTGGGCGCTCAAGGTCCGCCAACAACCCCCTTCTGGTAAAACTACCAAAATCACGAATCACTGCTCACCTTCACTCTTCCATTCCTTTTTTTCTCCACCTTTGGAATAAACTCCCTCACACTTTTCAATCCCATTCTTCCCTCCAGGCCTTCAAAACAGCTCTTCACCACCAACTCTTATCTTCCCCCATCCAAAACCACGATCTTTTCTACCCCCGTTAATCCACCCCAAACTCTCCTCCTTCCAATTCCCTGCTTTCCTTCCTGAAAGTTCCTGTCGTGTCCATCTTGGAACACCCCATGTTCCCCACCCCATGCCTCTCCCTTCCACAGATCTCTGAGTGTCTCTGTTCCCCACTATTTTGTCCTGCCCTGTCCCGCCCCTCTTGTCTCATGCCCCCCTTGCTGTGTGTTGTGTGTTGGCTCTCGTACGAACCTCAAAAAAACCCCAAAAACAAACAAACACAGGTCAAATGATTGATTGCAACTCAAGGAGCATCATCATTTCAAATGCAGCAAGTGGCTGCTGGATTGCCTCATTTGTGCAGATGTGGTGCTCTGTGTAGGTTGTGCAGAAATTTGTAATTTGGTCAAGGTGCTGGTGGTAACTCACCCCATCTTCGTGAAAAACACCGTGAGATCTAGTTGCGATCCACTTGCTGATGCCAGCAGACGGGGAACCCAGCTTAACAACCAGCTGAGGGATGGCACGTCCATTAATGTCGTGCCCTGCCTGTGTGACACCAAGATGGAAATTTAAAATAGGGCAAAACAGTTCAGAAGCTAGGCTATCCATCCATTGGGACCATACTCTGTACAGAGCGTCGGTGCTGCCAAAGCAGTCTCCTGGGCGATTGGGCACAATCCTGGATGGGTCGCCACTCTGATGCAGGTGGTAGGCTATCCTTCGAGCCTAACTGGGGGATAGATGTTTCGTTTCTGAAACAGGTCGTCATTGAAAACACAAAATAACAGAAAATAAGTTTGAGAATGCAATAGTATACAGGCCCTTTACTTTATACAGATAATGGTGGAGTGGAATGGGATTGGCAGATCAGCACATGTCAATGAAAATAATCTGGTCTGTGATTTACCTCTGAGAATATGGCAGCCATTTGCAAAGAGAATATGGCAGCTACATGACACTTTTTCAATGTTGAAAACCTTTGCTCTTTATGATCCTAACCTGCTACACACACACACACACACACACACACACACACACACACACACACACACACACACACACACACACACACACACACACACACACACACACACACACACACACACACACACACACACACACACACACACACACACACACACACACACACACACACACACACACACACACACACACACACATCATTTGAACTCTCCCCTACGACTTTATGGCTCTTCAAGCTTTCCATGAGCCTTGATGTTCCTTTAAATGAAAGTTGTTGTACATTGTCACCATTTTTGTATAGATTTTAGTTTACTGTGGTAATTGTAAACTGTCATGCAGGTATAATGCAAATCTTATGGAAGCCAAAAACATGGGCTTGAAGAAAGCTGTTGTGGCCTATTTGGTTTTGGGCTTATTTCAACTGCTGATTTTTGCCTCTTATGGCCTGGGATTCTGGTATGGCACAAAGCTGGTCCTCGAAGAACCACAAAACTACACCATCGGACGCGTACTCATAGTAAGGCGTTTGTTTTTATCTGGTTCATTTACCGCACCTCTCATTGTAATGAGCGCCGCAGATTTTGTGCAATGCACGGTGATGTGCATTTAATTTTGGATTTTTCCCTATCGCGATCAATCCACAGAAAAGTCGATCGAACTCATCGTACCTGTATGCATTGACATTTAATTTGACCCCAACATATTTTGCCTTTCCTCTCTCTTTTCATTTTGCTTGGATAACAGCAGGACATTCCAGTTGATTGTGGGTTTGATCCCATTGGAGATAAAGCAATTTCAAACATAATTTGTGTGAATTGCTCACAGGCCTCAATCATCGTTGACCCGTGCCATGCTTTGAAGGGCACATTCATTCAGCCGGCTCTCCGTCGATCTGTGACCATATACCTAACATCCCTTGGTGGAATTGTCAAATGAGCCTTGTTGGCTCATGTACTTGCGTGAAATTATTTGTTGTGAACAACACTTGCCTCTCTTTGCCTCCCTCTTTTACAGGTTTTCTTTAACGTGCTTATTGGAACAATTTCTCTTGCACAAGGATTTACAAACCTGAAAAAGATTTCGCAAGCTCAAGGGGCAGCCTTTGAGGTTTATAAGACAATTGAGAAGGTCAGATGGAGCACAAGAGCAATTCCCATGTTTTTAATTTTTTTGTGAAACTATGTGCAATGTTCTTAACAACTGGGGAAAAAAATAAAATAAATGCTTTGCTGCTTTCTCCCTCTATTCCTTTCCCTTTTGCCCATTCCCAAATCACTACTGGCTTCCTCTTTTAATTGAGAACTTCCATGTATATCTTGCATTCTACAATGCATTCTTGATTGGTCACATTTCAGCATTACTTGACCCATCTTGAGTTGAGTCTTCTACCTCTTCTTCTTCTTCTTCTACTTCTTCTACTTCTTCTACTTCTTCTTCTTCTTCTACTACTTCTTCTTCTTCTTCTTCTTCTACTACTACTACTTCTTCTTCTACTTCTACTACTACTTCTACTTCTTCTTCTTCTACTTCTACTTCTACTTCTACTTCTACTACTACTACTACTACTACTACTACTACTACTACTACTTCTACTACGACTACTTCTACTACTACTTCTTCTTCTACTACTTCTTCTTCTTCTACTTCTTCTTCTACTACTTCTTCTTCTACTTCTTCTTCTTCTACTTCTTCTTCTACTTCTTCTTCTACTACTTCTTCTACTACTTCTTCTACTTCTTCTTCTTCTACTACTTCTTCTTCTTCTTCTACTTCTTCTTCTTCTTCTACTACTTCTTCTACTACTACTTCTTCTACTACTTCTTCTTCTTCTACTACTTCTTCTTCTTCTTCTACTTCTTCTTCTACTTCTTCTTCTACTTCTTAGACTTCTTCTACTTCTTAGACTTCTACTTCTTCTACTTCTACTACTACTACTACTACTTCTTCTTCTTCTACTTCTTCTTCTTCTTCTTCTACTACTTCTTCTTCTACTACTTCTTCTTCTACTACTTCTTCTCCTTCTTCTTCTACTTCTTCTTCTTCTACTACTTCTTCTTCTACTACTTCTTCTTCTACTACTTCTTCTTCTACTACTTCTTCTTCTACTACTTCTTCTTCTACTACTTCTTCTTCTACTACTTCTTCTTCTTCTACTACTTCTTCTTCTACTACTTCTTCTTCTACTACTTCTTCTTCTTCTACTACTACTTCTTCTTCTACTACTTCTTCTTCTTCTACTACTACTTCTTCTTCTTCTTCTACTACTTCTTCTTCTACTACTTCTTCTTCTACTACTTCTTCGACTTCTTCTACTTCTTCTACTACTTCTACTTCTTCTACTTCTACTACTACTACTTCTTCTTCTTCTACTTCTTCTTCTACTACTTCTACTACTACTACTACTTCTTCTTCTACTTCTTTGTACCGCTGATGCTGTGCCCCTAAACCAGTACACTGGTGTTAATTCAGCAGCCATTGGGGTTCAAACTCAGGACCCTAAGATCCCAAGCCAGCCACCATAGCCCCTAAGTCGACACCAGGCGAGTTGAGTCATTAAGGTGCCAGAGTACTTACAGCTTTGTCAAATATCCTCTGTCTTTGCAGGAGCGGCTTATTGATAGCAGTTGTGAGGAAGGTTATAAACCAGACTGCATCCAAGGAGATCTTGCATTTGAGAACATTGACTTCAGATACCCTGCAAGACCTGACGTGCAGGTGGGATTAATGTTCTGGATAGGTTTTGCCCTTGAATCAGTATCTGCAACACAACAAATATCACCTTCTCTGTCCTTCCATGAGAGCCATATAGGTTTTTGCTACGAGTCAAAACATTGCTTCACATCACAGTTTGCCACACATTTTGATCATTCTGTGATTCATTATACTTGCGCAGTGTAAATTATCATTGTGAATGAGTGTGATGCAATATTCGTAAGTTTTGACAGCCTTTCAGAAACTGACAAAAAATACATAGAAGGGAGAGGATGACGGGCCGAGTCAACATTTTTGTGCAATTAAAAAAAACAATAAAAAGGTGAAGTATTCTCTCATGTTAAATTTTATGGTATCGGGGGTATTGCTCTGCAATGGTTCACCTACCTCGGTAACCGTTCACTTTTAGGTTTGTCCACATGTATGTCTGTTCACCGCTGCTCCTTCTACCTGAATCAAAGTTGAGTTTTCTGAACCGGATCCGTCATGTTTTTCTGTTATATTTTGATCTGTGTGCTGTTTGTATTTTCATCAATTATTTTCTGTGATAAATGATACTTTTGTTGTCAATATTTGTTGAATTTGTTTGCTCGTATAGCTTTGGCCTTCTCGGATAGCCAGAGCTTGACCGTCTCGGTTTTGAGGTTGTTTTGTCGTCCTGTTTCTCTTTTTCTATTCTTTTCTAAAAATTTTGTTCGTTCTGCTTTTCTATGCTGTACTATTTACCCCAAACTTCAAAAAAAAAAACCTCTTCCATTTGGACACTATCTTATTCTGCCTTCCACCTGTACTTTCCTGTACATCTCTCCTTTCCCTCTACCATTTACTCAATATCTTCATTGAAGAAAACACTTCTTCCATCTTCCTTTAAAAGCTTTTGAAAACATCTTAAAATGCCTCAATTCCCTTATTCCTATGGCATCAGCACACCACATGCTCTTTGTCATGATTCCTCCTCCTCCTCCTCCTCCTCCACCTCCTCCCACTGAAGTGCCTGTCCTGTCATCCATCATCTGGTTCCTACAGAACGACCTTTCACCATTCCTTCAACAACTCCTTCCACCCATCCCATGATCTTTATCTCAGAATATTAAATATGGGAATCTTGATAAATCCAGTTTTCAGAAGTTGTCTGCACACACCAATCAAATCTCTTTCACATTATTTTCCAGTGTCAAACAACTCTGACTCGGTACCCTCTCTCCACATTGCCTACAAGTCTGCATCCTTCCAAGCACACCCCTCATACATTGATTGCCCCCTCCTCACCATCCCTCCACTTCATGCCCTTCTTTCTGCATACCCCCTCACCCCACCCTCTCAAAGCTTCCCCCTCATCCATCCCCTCAATACCCCCCCTCTCGGCTTTTATTAAAGGGTGGTAATGGGCAACAGCAAAGTACAGTCTAAAGGTTCCTGAGTGGTGGGTTAATGTATCAGGCCCACATATGTGTTAATTACAGTGGTCCTGTGTTTGAAAAAGTTCAAAATCGCAGTGTCCACTCTACTGATCATATACATCATTCAAATCTTACAATATTTGGTTTGAGTTACTGTGGTGGTACCGGAATCCACTTGTAAAACCAAATTGGATTGATAGCTTGAAATTTTGAAACCGTATGGATTTCATTTTCTGCAAATGGGAAAAACGACTTTCCCCAGGGTTACTTCCTTCATGTTTGAGTGAGTGACGCAAACAAGACGATCATCTAAACTTAATATTAATGATTCAAAAAACTGCGTCATGTCCTCACAAACAAAATGAGTGCATATGATGTTCGTATATGCAAAAAGGAGTGAGTCACAGGATCACGAGTAAACACTTAACCGAATGTGGAAATATGCACGAACATCGGTCAAACTGGGCAAAATGACTTATCACAATATCCATTATACATTCTACAACATAATATGAAAATATTATATTTACATTGAACATGTACTTATTTATAGAAACCATATGACATAAACATCAAAAACATCCACGTCACTGTCTTCTTTATCTGACCATTCATCATCTATCTCCTCATCTGAGTCGTAACTTGAACTGAGGTCACTTGTGTCATCCTCGACCAAGTTGTTCAGGTTCATGTTATCTGGCATTTGTGGCCCATCAAACCATTTGATGCATAGATTGCCATTATCATCCATATTCCAGCCATGTTGCATTGGATCCCATGTGATCAGAGTTGGGAGATGGGCATGCCTCCACAGGTATGCCACATACTTTGTATGCAGCACCTTCTGATAAAGTTCAGTCACAAGGCGGTAAACAGGCTGGATCCGCTGCCTTGAGTTTCTGAAATGGGCTACTTCGTGGACCCAGTGACATGATTTTATTTAACAGGAAGGAACGAGTGTCATTCACGCGGCTGCATTTGGGTTCACCGTATATAGCACATACATACTTTTCTATGCTGATAAATGTGTCTGGTGTGAGTGGAGCTGATTGGTCAAGAACAACCAAATATGAAGCATGTGGCCTGTGCTGGTCCATCAAATCAATGGGTCATGCTTTATCCTTCTGACAAAGCTGCTGAACAGTCACCACAGGTGAAGACATGTATGAGGGCAAGGCGGTCTGGGTCTAACACGTCTGCTAGCCTGGATACATTGACCAGCCACCGATTGTTCTTACTGTTGAGCCCCACATCCAGATAGACAGTTACCTGGTCAGTAAGAGTATTCTGCACATGGTACAGAAACAGTACTAGGCCATCTCTATCAGCTCACACCACAAAGTTTGTCGGTTGTGTGCAGTTCCTCGCAACATAATGTGTGCGGAAGGCAAGTCGTGTATCTGCCTCTTCATGGTGACTCTCAATTTCAGGGACGACTATAATATCTCCAAAGACACCGTCCTGTACCATGAAACAGACACAAGGACACTTACTATTTTTTTCGAAACATTATGGATACATTTGCCATTCAGGTGGAATAAAATAGCATACATGTAATGATTTCACATCGATATAAACTGCTGTTTATTGATCATCTTGAAGATCTTAAATAGTTATATTTATCTAATCCTGTATGTATGAGATACCCAGGTAAATATGAATTAGCCTTATTAATTTTTTTTGCAATGTATAAACATTGATTAAATCCAAACTGACTCTCGGTAGGTATTTACCACTAGCAAATACAACCCATCGCTTCGTTGACGGGGATATTAAGGAGGGGTGGAGAGAGGAGGGACAGAGGCTGGAGGGGAGGGGGGAGAGAGAGAATTGAGGGGGGGAGGAGGGAGAGGGCAGGGAGGGTGGGGAGAGAGGATGGAGGGGAGGGAGAGAGGAAATTGAGGGGGTAGGAGGGAGAGGGGGAGTGAGGAAGGGGGTGGTGGGGAGAGCAACACCACCAAATGTTGCTTTCCACTCTGGGAAAAGGGGGAGGGGCTGGGAGCGAGGAGGATGGTGGAGACGGTTTGAGAGGAGGTAAGCATGAGGGGAGGGGTTCTCAACTTGTGTTTGAAAGTGGGCCTTGTGGACAAGGGGAGGGGGTACGACTGCCGGGGGGGGGGTGGAGAGGGGAGGGGCTTTTAGAGAAGGTAAGCATGAGGGTAAGGGAAGGTAAGACAGCGTTAGGGCGGGAAGTGAAGGCAACTTGAGAGGCGGGGAAGTGAAGGCAGCGTGAGAGGCGGGGAAGGAAAGGTAAGGCAGCGGAGGGCAAGGGAAGGCAAGGCAGTGAGAGGGTGGGAAGGGAAGGCAGCACAAGGGGTGGGGAGAGGAAGGGAAGGGCGATAAAACGTGCCCAAAGAGCAACATTTTCTTTTTAGCCGCCGGGTTCTATATATAACTGGGTGGGACCATTTAAAACCCATGCTATTTACCTGATGCCTGGTGTTGGCTTAATGGTTAGGGTGTTGGCTTAATGGTTAGGGTGTTGGCTTAATGGTTAGGGTGGTGGGCTTGGGATCCTTGGATCCTGAGTTCAAATCTCACTCAGCAGTTTAATTAATACCAGGTAGGGTTAACTCGGCCTGTCATCCTTCCGAGGTCGGCAAAAATGAGTGCCAGCTTGCTGGTATCCTGTGTCAGAGTAGCGACCCGTCCAGGATTATGCCCACTAGCCAAGGAGACTGCTTAAGCAGCACCAACGCTCTGCACAGAGTATGGTCCCAATATCCTCTCCTTTACCTGGCAAAGGCCTGCCTGCAGGCACATGCAACAACCTTCGCACACCTCGTGTCGGCTCTCTCCGAATCTGATTCATATATGCTACCCCACGGGGAAGTTTTTTTTTTAATTCAAAAAAACAGTCAGTTCTTAGCAGTCCCATCAGCAGAAGGGGAGGATGGGTGAGCAGGGTGAGGGAGAAGGGTAGGAATGAGAGAGGGAGAAGGGTGGGAACGAAAGAGAGGGAGAAGGGTGTGAGAGAAAGATGTGTATGTATATATATATATATATATATATATATATATATATATATATATATATATATATATATATATATATATTTATCCAACACAGGTGGAGGCCATTCAGCCCATCATGCCTGCACGAATACCACACCAACCCATCTATACAAGATCCAAGGAAGAAAATGCAAAAAAAAAAAAAAAAAAACCTTTTTAATTGATGAAATAAATTAAAATGGTGATTTTTTTTGGGGGGGGGTTTCTTTTCTTCCCCTTGGAGAGGGGGCTTGGTTAAAAATGGACTTGGTTAAAAACACACATCAACCACACAACCCCCCCCTTAACAAGACCCCCACCAACAGCACTCCGTACACAATCACCCATCGATACTCAAACTACCTAAAAGTCTTAACATCCCCATGCCCCTCTATCTCCATAACTTCCAGGTACCTATCTAATTCTAATTTAAACTTATCTATTTTTTTCTGCTGCCACGACCTTTCCAGGGAGACCATTCCATGCATTAACTACTCTGTGTGAAAGTCTCTGTCTTAACTCTTCTCTTCTTTACTCTCAAGCTATGGCCCCTCGTCCTATCACTGTCTACTCTGTTGAATAATTCACCTTCACTTATTTTATCTCAACCTTTCATTATCTTAAACATCTCTATCATATCTCTTCGCAACCGCCTCCTTTTCCGTGAATAAAGCTCCGTCTCCTTCAACCGCTCCTCATAGCTGAGTCTAGCTAGGCCCAGAATCGATCTAGTAGCCCTACACTGAACCTTCTCCATGGCATCTTTGTCATTCCGGAACTATGGTGACCAAAACTGCACACAACATTCTAGATGTGGCCCTCACTAAATTCCTGTACAATGTTAACACCACCTCTTTTGATTTACAATTGATCCCCTTCCTTATACAGCCGAAAACCCTATTTGCTTTGCCTGTAGCTGCCTGGCATTGTGCTGCCTGCTTACCTCCCGTATATATTACCACCCCCAGATCCTTCTCCTGTGTGACACACTCCAAAATACATCCTTACATCCTGTAATCTCTATTTTCATTGTTCTTTCCTATCCCCAACACCTTACCCTTGCTCAGGTTAAATTCCATCTGCCATTATTTTGCCCAATTCATACAAGTATCAATACTCTCTTGTATCTGTTTACCACCCCCTATGCTATCCACCTCACCTCCAAGGTTTGTGTCATCCGCAAATTTGGAAAGCTTACTCTTCACCCCATTATCCAAATCGTTGATGTAAATATTGAATAGGACTGATCCGTGAGACACCCCACTACTTACATCCTCCCAGCAAGATATCCTCCCACTCACAGTCACTCTTTGCTTCCGACCACGAAGCCAGTTTGCAAACCAATTAGCTACTTGACCAGTCACTCCACAAGCCCTCACCTTGGCTAACAACCTCCGATGTGGTACTAGATATACTTTGTCTAGATATACTATGTCCACTGCCTTTCCTTCATCCACCCAATCAGACACTGCTTCATAGAACTCTAAAAGATTTGTTAAACAGGAACTACCTTTGGTAAACCCATGCTGACAACCTTTAATTAGTTTGTATTTGTTTAAATGGTTCCTCATCTGGTCCTTAATGTCTCCAACACCTTCCCCACAACTGAAGTCAAACTAACAGGTCTATAGTTTCCCAATTCTTCTCTGGATCCTTTATTAAATAATGGTGTTACATTTGCTACTCTCCATCCTCCAGTACCTGTCTTGACTCCAGTGAACTATTGAAAATATCCGTTAATATCTCACCTACCTGCCTCATATCCCTCAATATTCTTGGTTACATACTATCTGGACCTGGAGCCTTATCTAGATTACCTAGCTGTTCCTTTACTGCCTCCACTCCAACCTAGATCTTCTGTAAAAGACCTTCCTCACCTCCTTGATAGATACTCTCAGCTATTGGCAATTCTCCTGACTGTTCTTGTGTAAAAGTTGAAGACAAATACCTGTTTAATAAGCCTGCCATCTCACTTTCACCACTAACCACTCTCCCGGTGCTTTTCCTCAATGGGCCCACACTGGTCCGAACCTGTTCTTTTCCCCTGATATACTTAAAGAAAGAAAATGGTAGGATCGAGTCAATTGGATAGGATCTGCTTTGGAGACTTCCTGCCTCCAAAAGGATGAGTTTGGGAAAGAATGCTTGTCAAATGTGCTGCAATTTTAAATTAGTGTTTTTTTTTTCTTTGTTTTGTTGTTTACACCAGTGTTCTTCACTATTTTCTTTAGAAGGGGGGCACTTTTGCCAATGAGATGTCAGTATGAGAGCCACGACACTGCCTGCAGTTCTCTCTAATGGTTGCTATTAGGCACTGTTCCATGTACTCTTCTTCATTGTAGTTAACTGAGCTGCAAGCATAATTGCTTTTATACTGCCATCTAGTGATGTACCGTAGTTATGTTACTTTATGCTTCACATTGGAACACTCATTTGAAAGCATTGGGTCATTTTGATAGCATTTATGGCAGATTATGATGGCATGTTAAAAGATTATGATGGGATGTTTTCACATTTTTGTGTTGATATCGGCCACACATCAGGGACTGAAATTTAGGCCACCAGTGGCTCCCAGGCTGTGCAATGAAGAACAGAGGACTAGAGTCTAGACCTCACCTGTGAGCTGTTTAGCCTGCGTTCAAGCCTCAATCCAGCTATAAACTGTCACCCTCGTGTTTCACAGGCAGAGTGCCGACCGTCAGATGGATGTTGAGCATTAGCTGTTAAGACTATCTTTGTTTAGAAAATTACCATCTGCCACTGCTTATTGGTGAACATTAATGATACCACAGGATCATTTCTGAAGAGGAAACGGGTTTTTTTGCCAGCACCCTGAACAAATTGCGAATCCCAGCCACTTTCTATCGAGTGTCCTAATTGGTTTGAGCCTTGAAACTTTTCTCGACTCATCGTGATAAGCCATTGGAGCTCTTTTTAGGAGTATGTGCCTCAAATCAGTATTGCTTAAAGTATCTAGAGTATGAGTAAAAACATTCTAACTCTTTATATTTTGCTTTTTATTTTTACGTTGGTCTTCAAAACTTAAAGTTGCTACTGATGCAGAGTTCAATTTTCAAGTTTTATTGATTACCCTCCTTTCTGTTAAGGGCTATAAAAGCCAAATCCAATGGAATTTTTTTTTTGTTTTGTTATCCTGTTGTTTATTGTGCACCAATTCTCTAAGACTCCTTTATTTATAATCTCACCTTGCTAGGTTCTAAAAGGACTAAATCTCCGTGTTCCAAGGGGTAAAACGATCGCTCTTGTTGGAAGCAGTGGGTGTGGAAAAAGTACCACCATTCAGCTGCTCCAGCGATTCTATGATCCAGGCAATGGAAAGGTGAGCAAAATGAGCACAGGTTGACATGTTTTAGTTTTCCTCTTCTTCACTTCTTTTTCACTTTATTTGCATGTTAAAAGTTTGATTTTGATCTGCTTTATTTGTACAACCATTGAGACAAGAATATGAAATGTTAAAAGAAAAGAAAGATTTTGGTTTTGGGATTTACTATGAACCATATAGATGTGTAAAGGTATGGAAGGAAAAGTGTGGGGCATTGGAGGGGTGGGGTGGGGAGGGTAAATGAGCTATACCTTCAATCTCTAGTAAATGAGCTGCTCATGATCACCCACTGAAACAAACGTGGTCCAGAACATGTGCAGGAAGAAACCAACAACTGCACGGAGGTGTGGAAACATCAGATTCATTGATGATTTACGAGCAATTAATTATGGGTTTGTAAGAAAATGGAAAAAAAAAATGGCAGGATCGAGTCAATTGGATCGGTGTACGGGTTCTATAATGTAGAAACAGAAAGCATATGTCACCTCCTACCGGGATGTTAAAACTTCATGTCAGAGCAGCTGTACACCCAAAGGCACAACAAAGTATGTGGAGGAATCCACAGGCACATCTGCAAAAATCTCAACATCCCAGTTCCAGAAAACTCATGAAAACAAGAACCAAAAGCAATTATTGAAATCAAGGAATTAATGCTCATGTACGACCTCATGATCCCATGAAGTGTGAACATAAAAAAAACAAAGCATTGCAACCAGATGTCGAACTTAGGTACAACAAAATGAAGGCATTGTTATTTGAGGGGTCAATACCCAGTGATTTTGGTCTAAACTCAGAAATAAAGAAAATGACCAAATACCAAGACCTCAAAAAAAAAAGTCAAAAGATCTTGGAAGCTGAAGTGTCGAAATTGTGATGGTGATAATTGAAGCAACAGGAATGATGAAGAAGAACCTTACAGAGATCTCAAAAACATCCCTGGGAATATTACTACAAACAAACAACAGTTGGAAGCTATCCGGGCCTCCGTGACTATCCTGAAAAAGAGTCCTCAGAACAAAACTTTGAGAAGAAGAAAACATCACAAATTGGTCCATGAATCGAGATCTCTTACTGAAATGAAGGTAGATACTTCGAGACCTGGGAGGACTCCGTTCAGGTCAGGTCAGGTATGGGAGCATGTGCCGGAGCAACTCATTGCTGCATCCACTTTCTGCCAGTACTCCAGGGGCCTCCTTCTGGCCATCCCCCAGGCAGATGCCTGGCCCATCCCCATCTCCTCGAGATGCCGATCAACTTGCTGCAACCACGAGGAACGTGGTCGGCCCATTGGCCTCCTCCACTCATGAGGCTTCCTTGCTGAGAGAATCTTGTGAGCAGGATCAGCATCAGGAAAACAAATTGCATGTCCATACAGCTGCAGCTGACATTCACGGACTATGCAGTCACGGTTACGCCCCTGACATCCAACTCGACAGATGATGGATCAGCCTGGTACAGCCGCTCAAAGCAACCGGCCCAGCAGGCCTTTACTTTGAACTCCTCTGTCAAGAGCCCACCACCCTCCACTCTAACTGCAGTTCACCGAGGGACAGGTTTGGAGGAACGCAATGCACAAATTCCCCTGTAAGCAGGATGGGAATCACTTGATCATAGGTGATGCTCTATCCCCTCGCAGATTCCTCGCACATAAGCCTCCTTGTCCACCCTCAGCACACGTACAGTTTTATGCCTCAACTCCCTGAACAGCTCAGCTCTGCCACTAAGCTTGGCCCTGTGACTGAAGAATGGTATCCAGTGTCCTTTTGAGGCAAAATTTTTCTTCGCCCTTTGATGAGTTCGAAGACATCCACCGGCATATCAAGGATGGTGGTCTTGGAGGCACTCCATAACTCTTCAAAATTCCCCCAAATGACCCAGATCCCCCCCAAATCCCCACTCAGCTTGTTCGCAAACTCCTCAGCTTCCCTCTCATCCTAACCCTAACAGCTTAAGCTGGGATGGTACCATTCTTCTGAATTTAAGCTGCAACTTCAGAGTTGCTACATCAATCCTGTGGTTGGTATTGAGGAACTAAGCACACACCACCAGCCTTGGAACAATAAGTCCAGCGATGAGCCTGTGGTTGCTGAAACCGTGAACCAGCCACCCTAAGTCCATGTCTTCTTGCAAAGTCAAGGAACTTAGTGCTATTCTGGTTCACGGTTCAAGACACTTGGGGACCAACACATGTCTCATAACCATCCCTATCAGTTCCAGTCGATGCAATGAAATCCTCCAAGACGAGAAGAGTATCTCGCCTGGGGCACTGATCAACCAGACTCGAGCAATATATAGAATGTGTCCTTCACGGTGAGATCACTCGCCTCAGTCGAAGCATATACAGAGGCCAGGGAAACAACACCCAAGGAGTGACAAATCCTTAGTCTCATAATGTGCTTGTTGACTAGTGTTACCTCAATTATCATTGGAGTCCGCTTATTGGACAGAGCAAAGCAACTCCATGGACCTGGTAACCATGAGAGTGACCAGACCAATAGTATGTGTAACCACTCGCCATGAACTCACCACTATCCGGTCTCCGAACCTCAGAGAGTGCTGCAATACCGATGTTGAAGTGCTTGAGCTCAGATGATAACAGAGACAGGTAGTCATCCACTCTTAGGGATAGGGCATTCCAGGCACCCACCTGAAGGGACTTCCTCAGATTTACCCAAGGAGACCGCTGTCTGGTGGACTACACCTCAGCACCACCCCAACGCACACTACCCCAATCTGACCCGGGAAGGTTACCCCGTGGGCTTCCTCATATCATCAGAGTGGGGATCCCAAAGGCTTTGCCCCAATCCCATCATCTGGTGAGCTGCCCTGTGGATGGCAGGCAGCTGCATAGGAAGTACTCCCCACGGAGTGGGTTTTCAGCATTTTTGTGTTTTGCAGAGTGAAGGGTTTTACGGTGGCTGGAGTGCAAATCCTGCCACCAACCTCTTCAAAAAAAAAGGTAACCCAACTGCAGGAGGGTGTCCACAGACACAGTTGAGCACTAGATATGGATGGCTGTTGCCTCACAAGGAGCTCCTCTGCCCTTTGACAGGTTTTGTTTTTAATCCTACTGGGTGTCCATAATCATACACCCTCCTCACCAGGAAACCTCGTGGAGGAGATGGTTTAGTCACCGACAACCTGACCATGAAACAGGTTTGTGGAGAACATTGTACTTTACGGTACTTCTACATATCGACGGTCCCCTGTGCCAGTGCGCATGCGCAGCCTGAGCCGGAGCCAGGGATGTTGTGGGTGTTTCAACCTGTTCAATACTTGTTTGATTATTGTCGTTCCACGCTAATAAAGTGGTCGAACAAATTGAACTCTGTTCTTATTTAGTTTGTACAGGTTTACATGGTACCTGTAGCAAGTCACAGATCTAATCTGGCCTGACCTGACAATACTCCGTTCCACATTCTGAAACCCACATATGAAGATAACAACCAACACCCACACTTTCTCATCTCCATGTCACCTTGAATTATTTATTTGAGAACACTTTAGCATCTCTGTTAACCAAACACAACTTTGTAGTATTTATTTCTGCATATCCACTTTACCCTCCGATCACAAGGACGCCATTTCTGTCTGCTTGCAACTAAGATGAGACTGTGGCTCGCCACAGCATCGAGTCACAAAGTAAATGATCTTTCCAGAAAGTCGGAGGTCATTGAGATGCCCCAGAAAGAGGAGCCAGCACACTGCCTTGATGGAAACGAACTTCCAAGGGAAATTGCAGGAGAAAGAATGGTCTCCATGGGAAATGAGCTGCTCATTAGCCTGAAAGAAATCCACTTTCCATTCAAGGAGAGGAACCTGGGAGTAATTTGTAGAACATTGGTGCCTAGATGTTAAATATTAATCTATCCAGTGAATCGTTCACGCCATACTTGTTGAGCTTGCAGAAGAAACACGTGGAGTGTAGAGTAGCCATAATGAGTAATTTATGTGATTGTCTGAGATCATAGGTGAAGAGGCAAATACGTTTCTATTCACTATCTGGCTGTTAGAAATGCTCACCGCTGTGTTCGTCTGAAGATGAATTTTTTTTTTTTGACTGAGGTTATTTTATGACTGTTTGGTGAAAAGCACAAACTCGCTTTCATTCATCTCCCTATTTGCATGAGGAGTAATGTTATGGAGAATATGGAATGTATTTGTTCTCACGGCATTGCCACATGGTTGCTGTGATGTTTTATCCATGTACAGATTTTTGTTGATGGACATGACATACGTTCGCTCAACATCCGTTGGTTACGGGAGAATATTGGTGTCGTAAGCCAGGAGCCGATTCTTTTTGCTACAACCATTGCAGAGAACATACGATATGGGCGGCTAAACGTCACGTTGCATGAAATGGAGCAGGCAGCACGGGAAGCCAATGCATACGACTTCATCATGGCCTTGCCAGACGTACGTATTTCAATCGCGCCAGTGCAAAACGTGGTCCTTCTGGTTCAGACAATTTTTGTTTGCTTCCATCGAAAAAAAGTGAACCGAGGATCCATTCCATTTGTCAGACCCAAGTTTTTATTCCGCATCAACTAAAAATCTGTTACCTCCCTGTGGAAGCCAATTGAAAAAAAAATTGGGTTTTTTTAACGAACACCACTGAAGGTGGACAGAGGTTATGTTTTCACCCCTGTCTTTGTTTGTTTGTCCGCTTGTCTGTGAGCAGGATATATCAAACTGTTATGGATGGATTTAGATGACACTTTGTGGACAGTTTGTTTTTATTTTTTGTATACATTGTCGAGGCTCATATGAGAGCTAACACACAATGCACAGCAAGGGGGGTGGGAGTGGGAAGGACAAACCAGTGGGGAACAGAGACATTTGGAGATCTGTGGAAGGGAGAGGGATGGGGCGGGGAACACAGGGTATACAAGATGGACATTACAGGGACTTTCAGGAAGGAAAGCAGGGAATTTGAAGGAGGGGGGTTTGGGGCGGATTAACGGGGGCAGAACATATCGAGGTTTTGGATGGTGGTGGTGGTGGTGGTGAACTAGTTTTGAAAGCCTGGAGGGAAGAATGGGATTGAACAGAGTGTGGGAGTTTATTCCAAAGGTGGGAAAAGAGGAATGAAAGAGTGAAGGTGAGCAGTGATTCGTGATTTTGGGAGTTTTACCAGAAGGGGGTTGTTGGCAGACCGTTGAGCGCCCTGTGGAAATATGGTGGGGATGTATCCCAGACAGCAGGGGGGAGAGACCAGAGAGTAGACGGTAGAAGACAGAAAGACCACCGACTTGCCTGCGGTGAGAGAGTGAAAGGCCCAAAGACTCAGCCTCACCGCAGGAGATGCAAATGATCCGAAATGCCTTGGTTTCCACAGCATGAAGCCAAGAAAGGTGAGAGGCAGGAGCACCAGCCCAGAGGGGAGAGCAGTACTCCATCAGGCTGTGGACGAAAGCTTTGTATGTGGTCAGGAGCTCAGGTGGACCGAGGAAGGACTTTGCACAATGGAGGATCCCCAGTTCACGACTGGCTTTGGAGGCCAGGATGGAAATGTGGCTTTCCCAGGAAAGATCATGGCAGATAGTGAGACCCAGAAGCTTGAAAGAAAGGACTTCTTCAAGAGGATTATTGAGAAAGTGGATGGGGGGTGTTCTAAATGGTCCTTTCGGAGAGACATAGTGAGAGTGTGAGATTTGTCAGGATTGAAAGACATGTTCCATGTGTTGGACTAGTTTGTGATTTTATCCAGATCTGCAGAGAGTGAAGAAGCTGCGGCTTGCCGGTCTGAGGGATAATCGGAGAGATCATTGGTGACAACCAGAAAAAGAACAGGGCCCAGAATACTGCCTTGAGGAACTCCAGCCTGGACAGGAAGAGGGGATGAGAGAACTTCATTTTGGGCCACATTTAGGTTACGTGTGTGACAAGTATGAGTTTATTCGATTTTGGTGAAGATCCGGATCCATATACGAGAATTTTATTTTGAAAGTGATTCTTCATAATTGAGAGATGGGGCCAAAAATTATGTAGAGCACAATGTTTCAAGAAGTTGTGGGCAGATTATGACAAAACTTGGTGGTTGAGTTGGGTAGGTGACAAGAACAAGCCGATTAGATTTTGGTTACGTTAAGAATGCAGATCCAGCCTATCAGTGGGATCCATAGCGTAAACTGTTCAGCCTGGGAGAGGTATGTGCTCTCCCGAGTACCATCCTAGTATTTTTTAGGAGATTGATGCTCCAACATCGAGCCAACAGACTTACCTATCCTTGATAGATGCCAACCATCATGACACTCGGCAGAGATTGATGCCTAATGGGTACTTGTACACTGCATATGTGCCAATTCTGAGTTAATCTAGTTAATAACCTGCCGTGCGTGTGTGCGTGTGTGTACATGCATGTGTGTGCGCGTGTGTGTGTGTGTGTTTGTGTGTGCATCCGCAACCATATTTTGGACATGTATGGACCAATTTTATTCATACTTGGCACAAAGACAACACATGATGGTATATATGTGCACAGCATTTTGTTTCACGATGCGATCAAAGTTGCCCGACTATCGGGCATTTTAGTTGTTAAAAAAACCCTGATGTTGAAGACGTCCTCAACCATCTCTCAGACAAGCATTTACTGATGTTGTTCAAACTTGGGACACTTGATGAATGGTGGCTTACATATGTCCATCAATTTTTTTTTTTTTTGAGATCGGATCCAAGATGGCTGACTGGTGCCCATTTTGTTACTTAAATTTGTCCCCAACCATTTCTCAGACACGTGTGGTCTGATTTTGTTCAAACTTCGCACATGCAAAGTACATGGTGGCATACACATACATCTCACTTTGTTTTGCAATCTGATCAAAGATGGCTGACTTGGGCTAGCCCTTTAACTCTGTACAGCAAAATTACTAAAACAACGTGGGCTGTGACATTTTGTCTTTTTCACTTTTACATTACGAGCAGAGTACCTGGCTTATGGGCGATCTTGTTCCAAGCATGCAACATGTTCTTCTGACCCATACCATACCTTTATTTGGGTGGTGTATAGGCAATTGACAGTTGTATGGAGGCAAAAAAAAAATCCCATGAAGTTCCGTGCATGAAGCAAAAACATACCGACTGCTTATAATTCAAAACGCCTCACAGCACTGGATAATGTGTGGATAGGAACACTGTACGGTAAATGGAGAAGACTTGTGATACCCTCCTCGACTTGGAGGCGGCGCGACTCGATACACATTTACATGGAGAATTTGCGTCCCTCCCCCTTCCCCCAAGGCCAGCGGCAAAGATAAAAACACACCGATACACTAATTGGGGTCACACTGATCCTATGTAGCAAGTCTTTATGTAATCAGCCCACAACTGCAGGGGGAGTAACGTGACAAGCAAACAAACATTCAAACACCGGTCCATAAATTCTCGTCAGGATAAGGGAAGAAAGGGGGAAGTGGGAATTTAACGTTCCATCATTATTTACTTTTAACATTGTTCTTTACAAACAGGAACAGGAACAACGCAGGCATGACAGGCCGAACGGCCTTCTCATGTGCCAAAGTTCCCTGTGTGTCTTTGTGTGATGTTGTTAAGAACATGAAGAAATGGGGAGGGGAGGATGGAGAGATGGGGGTGGGGGTGCATGGAGTTGGAAGAGGTGTTTTGGAGTGGGGAGGGGGGATTGAGGACTTGAAGAAGAAAGGGGGAGGGGATGACAGAGTTGGCTTGGGGGAGGGACGGCAGAGAGGGGACGGAGTTGGGATCGAGGTGTTTGAGGCTTTTTAGGGGTACGGGTGGGCAGGGAGTTGAGCACATTGGTGTGGGATGGGTTTGAGGATTTGAAGAAAGGGGGAGGGGAGAACAGAGTTTGGGTGTGGTGGTCGGCAGTGGTGGCAGAGATGGGTCAAAGTTGAGAGGGGGGTTAAGGACATTGGGACTGTATGTGGGTAAGGGGGGGGGAGTGGTTAGTGACCTAAAGTCACATTTTACATGATGCAGAATTTCCATGGGCCCATGATAGTCCCATTGTGACTTTTGAGTCCATTGGGTCTTTCGGGTCCTCTCGGTATTTTATGTCCTCAGGGTCTTTTGGGTCTTTATGTTCTTTTGTGTCCTTTGGTCATTTGGATCCCCTGGGTCTTTTGGGTCCTCTGGATCGTTTGGGTGTTCAGGGTCCCTGGAGTCTTTTATGTCCTCTGGGTCGTTTTGGGTTTTTCAGTCTTCAGGGTCCTCAGAATCTTTTAGGTTCTTAGAGTCTTTTGGGTGCTTTGGTTCCTTGGGGTCTTTAGGGTCTTTTGGGTCCTCAGGGTCTTTGTCTTGTGGGTCTTTTGGGGCACTTTTGGGTCTTTGGGGTATTTTTGGATCTTCAGTGTCTTTTGGGTCTTGTGGGTCTTTTGTGTCTTTTGTATCTTGTGGGTCTTGTTGGTCTTTGGGGTCTTCGATCTTTTGGGTCATCATGTTCTTTTGGGTCCTCCGGGTACTTTAGGTTAAGTATTTCAGGTTACAATTGTGGGTGATGTCAGGTCAGGTCAGCTGTCCAACCAATGGGTGAAGAGCAGATATACTTTACGTACATATATCCATACATCCACACATATGTGCATTCATACATAATCCCATGCACTTGCTCCATTATATATAGATTATTATTATCATTATTATCTGAGAAACCAAAACGGTGAAAGGTGTGTATGTGTGTGTGTGTGTGTGTGTGTGTGTGTGTGTGTGTGTGTGTGTGTGTGTGTGTGTGTGTGTCTGGTTTCCATGTTGGGACTACGATGCAGTATTTGGTCTTTATTTTGATTAAGACTCTTATTTTAGGAGACCTCTCGCTATTTGTTACCGATGCTACAATGGCATTGCAACCACTCAATTTTGCCAATGCAATGACTTCAACAGCATTAAAGTGAAGTCGAAGTTTTTTGTGAATTCATATGGGACCAGGATTTGATTATGAATTCGCCTGTGAGCTGCATCACTCCTGAGGTGCCACTGATTCAATACCCCTGCACATTGGGTCAGGAATTAGGAATTTGCCCAGAAGGCCAGCAAAAACTTGCTGACTTTGTGGAGAATACTGTGGGATCATTAAAATCTATCAACGACAAGTACCAGCAGACAGATCGTGTGGCTTATTATCCTTCTCAGGATGTCCTCCTTCTAAGGTCCTTCTGAAATACAAATGTGCACACATTGATGTATCATCCTTTATGCAAAACACCTTGGTGGCAGTTTATGGCTGGTTCGAGATTCAAACCCAGGCCAGATGGCTCAAAGATAAGTGTGCACACCGCCAAACTATCGTGCCCCAATGAAGGAGTGATACCACACTTTATTCATGAAGTTATTTGACAGATGTGATGAACATGGCAAGTGGTTTCAACAATAAATGGACATGGACTGATGGAACAAGACTGTGGTTGCCCAATGTTATAATTCGATGTTTTTTGTGTTTTTTTTTTTTGTCAATCTTCCTTTCCATCCATTTTGCAAGGAAGGCTTAAGTTGATTAATAACTTTTCTCTGCAAAGAACATGTTGGAGAGTGTTTCTGTGCTGTCCTGTCTCCATCCCCTTGCTCTCCCCCCCCCCCCCAAGACAGAAATTTGAAACGATGGTGGGAGAGAGGGGAGCACAGCTTTCTGGTGGGCAAAAACAGCGAATTGCAATCGCACGTGCACTCGTGCGAAACCCTCGCATTCTCCTTCTTGATGAAGCAACATCTGCCCTCGACGCAGAGAGTGAGGCCATTGTGCAGTCAGCATTGGACAAGGTCAGTGACGCATCTCATTAAAACAAACTCTTTTTGTCCAAAAAATCTGGGCTAACAACTTTGTGATGATGGTTAAAAGCTGGTGTAGTGAGTAAACACATTAATGTATTGATTCAACAAGGAAATGAATGAACAGGAGGAGGAGGAGGAGGAGGAGGAGCAGAGGGAAGGAAATTGAAGCAGCCTAAAAATATTTTCAGTGGTTAATGGGAATAGAAAGGATCACAGATAAGATAACCGAAAGTAGTGGTGTACTGCCAACCTGAAGCCCTGGATGGAGGAGTGGGATTGAACAGATTGAGGAAGGAGTTTTTTTTTCTTCTTTTCTTCCGAGTTTAAGGAGGAGCTGCAACACAAATGTGCTGCACATGCAGACAAATACATGACAGACCAGACTTGACTTCAGACAAGTGCAGCCACAAGGGGAAGTCATGTAACTTCCCAGAGCACATTGGCTACAGGTGATGTCATCTTTGACATCTATTTTCTTTCCTCGTTCAATGGGGGCAACTGAGGATGAATTTTTTTTCTCCTTCCCATGGATGCCAAAGCATGGGGTTTATCTGTGCTCTAACTTTTTGAAGCGCTCAGTGTCAAGTGAAGAAACAGAAACGTACCATTTTAAGTCTTTGGTGTGACTCGGCCAGGGTCAACAAGGTCAAACCGCTGACCTCCCAGACTCAGAACAAATGCTATAATTGTCATGCCACCGAGTCTGATGGTTCCACAACAGGGAGGAGAACTTAGGAACAAATGGGTGAAGGAGAGTAGCGAGGTTGAACTTGGGGTGTTTATATTGAAGGCCAAAGTGAATTAAATTCTCAGTTTTTTTTTTGGATACATAGTCGAAACTCGTGGAAGAGCTAGAACACAAAATGGAACAGGAAGCAACATAACAAAGAAACGGTAAAAAGAGAAGGGGGAAACACCAAGAGCAGGGCTGAGGGGGAAAATAGACTTAGATGGACAAACAAGGAATGTGGATAACTATGAGCGGTAGGGAAGAACGTCGACCTGGGCGAGTGGTGTGTGCTTAAAAAGTCAAGTTTACAATGTAAAATTTTACAATGTAAAAGTAAAAATAAAAGTCAATGTAAAAGCAAAAATAAACAAAGATATGGTTTTAATAGCTGATACACTTGACGAAACATTAAAAGTAACACTTGATTGAGATTGTTACATCTAAATTAATACTCTTTAAAGAAGTAATATAGTATAATTGCTAACACAGAAGCATAATTGGGACAACAACAAAGACAAAACAGACCAATGGCAGAACAAAAATTTCCCCAAAACAAGGCTTCTGAACAGTCAAGGAGTACTTCAATCATTTAGAAATCTCAGACAGGTTGGTTGTGGGTGAGAAAAATAACAACGAACAATAAGAGCATCGCGAATATATAATTTGCGGTTGAGTTAACAGCTCCACAGGATATGGGACAGTTGATTGTTTATTATCTTTGAGCTCGGGTTTTTGGAATATGTCGATGTGAGTTTCTTTGATCAAGACCAGTGATGTGTTGGTGATTGGAGAGATTTTCACATTTGTTTTGCATTCTGTCCACACAGGCTCGAAAGGGAAGAACTACTATTGTAATTGCTCACCGTTTGTCCACGGTACGCATGGCAGATTTGATTGCTGGCTTTGCGGATGGTGCTATTGTCGAACTCGGGACCCATGATGAGCTCATGGCCCGTCATGGTGTATATTTCCAGCTTGTGACTCAGCAGGTAAGTTAACAGGTTTTGCTGTTGCATTTTCTTTTCCTTTTTCAAACATTGCCATTCAAATTGATTTCACCTTCTATTCACAGTAATATCTTTGATGTTACTTCATCAGTATATGTACTAGCAGGTACTCCCACCCTCCAGGGAGAAGTAGCCCTCTCAGCCCACCTTTGGTGGGCAATGTGCTGCGGCACATTCTTGGAAATGCACTTTAGATGCAGCACAACCGAGATGGACCGTTGCGCACAGGACAAAAAAGGATAGCACCGCAATCAATATAGTAATCACCACTGTCGAAGATGGAAAAATCCTGAAGAATACATAGTCACGATGTGAGGAAAGCATGTGATAAAGACGCTGCACCACCTCGATGGACTGTTGCTTGCTGATGCAGATAGACGCAATAACATTTGACACTGAGAATTATGCTGGGAAAAACGCATACCTAATTAGTCAGGGTCATGATCAAATCATACATGTATATTGTTGCGGACTCAGGGTTGCCAGGGTACTACGATATCCCTGGTTCTGCCGGGGTACTATGATATCCGGGGGGGGGGTATCCCTGGTTTTCCTTGGACTCACCGGGAATCACAGGTCGTCGCACACGAATAATTTTGTTTCGCGGCGGGTCGCTAAACGACCACGAATGCCAATAGCTTGACCATGTGGCTCAGGGTCCTCCGTCTGACACCATTTACCTCGGAACATGTGATCTCCTTATTGGGGAATCGCGCCCTCAGCAATTATGCTATTGCCTTTATTAAATCGTGATTAATGTGGCCGAGCTTTCCGCTAGCAGAATGCCAGACTGATACGAGAGCCCATTAGTGGGGAATTATAACCTCCTGGCTAATCTACATGCGGACATTGCTGGACCAATGGAAGAAAGGACTACCCTGGGCAGATTGGAAATATAACAAGAATAATTTATTTACAATGAGCGATGAGGGGTATGGGAAGGAGGGAGGGGAACTTTAGAGCTTTAATGGTGTCAAAGGGAAACTGGGGCAGGAAAATGAGAAATGCAACAAAAAACAGTGCAATGAAGGTACAGTATGTATTTATAAATAGGACAACAAATGTACAAGTTGCAGACTTAACCTATGCCTCACCTACCGGCTAACAAAACAGGGTAGCCATCGGACCACACACACATGGGGAGACAAATTGGGACTTGTATGTATGTCACCGTCACCCTCCCCCACTTGGGTACCTCTCTGCAAAATGGCCCTGACACTGCTCTCCACCACCAAAGGTCCTCCAGCTCCGTCGGGAGCATGAACTAACGTGTCCAGGACCAGGGAAGAAACGAGTGTGCTGACCCAGGAAGAGAGAGAACAAGCTCATGCCACGACCAGGAACCTGACAGCTTGAGGCAAAAGAGGAAAGAGAGTGCAGCAACCAGGACCAAGGTAGCTTGTGGCGATGACCGAGAGAGAGCGTGGCAACCAGGACCAAGGTAGCTTGGGGCGATGACAGAGAGACCAAATCAGCACGCTGAGCGCAGCTTTATAGCCCTGGGGGAATGCGGGGTCAAAGAGCTACACGTCGGATCCTTCGAGGAGGCCCGGGACCAGCCATTATTGGGCCACGTCAGACCCCACGAGCCAGCCCAATGCCAGCCATTGGAGGGTTCCCCTGCAGCCCCACCTATTCTTCCGCCCGGGCGGATATTCAGTCATTTGGTCCTTCTGGCTGTCGTCATGAACAGAACTCCGCATTTAACATGGGGGAGGGGGGGAATCCCTTCTATCCCCATGCTTTTGGTACAAACCCCACACATCCAATAATGTTCATGGCACAAAGCCAGGGAATGAAGCAATCATTTCAGGGAGGCTGGGTCATGTCTTGGTTTGTTTGCCAATCATTTTGGGTGGAAGGGAATAAATGGGGATTAGAGAAACGAAATACAGTACAGGAGAAGATGGAAATAATTTACATGACAGGTTGGACGTCCATACAGACGACCAGACAAACAAAGACTTTGTGGGGCTTTAAACAATAAAGGGGAATGGGAGAATTTGGCCCACCGTTCCAGAATGCTGGTGTGCATAGCACACATTGAACGCCAGGGCAGTAAAACACGCACACCCTGTGATGATGGCTGTCACAGCACACGTCATCAGGCGCTGATATGTCTTCTCCAAAGGGGTTGACAGGGGGTGCGAGCGACCCAACCCAACGCATTTAATTACATAATAACCCCTATAGGGAAGGTGCTATTCTTAATGTTCATTACGGAGATGACTATTCTAAAAGTTTACGTGGTGTGTGCATTTCAATTTCGCATGCGGTTTATAAAACCGCAAAAAAAAAAATATATATATATATATATATATATATATATATATATATATATATATATATATATATATATATATATATATATATATATATATATATATATACACACACACACACATGTATATGTTGTTGCGGTTTTGCAAAACTGCATGCCTCTAAGTCTAAGGCAATGGCACCCGACATACAGTGATCCCCAGGCAGTCATTTCATTAGTCCTAATGTAGTTCGACCTCCCCTCATGTCCAGTGGGTTAATGGGATGAAGTGCATTGCGTGGTTCTCGTAGTTAGGTCGAGTAACTATCTCTAATTGATATTTTGATTCCTACTTCAACCCTTTCCTTTTAGCCAAAGTACAAAACAAGAATGCAAGCACACACACCATTCCATAGTCGAATTATAATAAGCGCACTACGATGCCTCCCGTGGCTCAGATCGGCCACACTCCCTCCACTACACACTGCACAACCCACGATCGAGCATTGCACGCCATTATTTCGTTCAAATCTGCCCACCAATTCCCAACCAGCACCTCATCTTACTTTGCACCTCGCTCACCAAACCTCACCACTTTGACCACAAACGCGTTTCACACACGGGAAAAATATTCCCGCACTCCCTCGTACCTCTTCAAAATAGAGTGGCGAATTGTAGCGATGCAGAGTACCTCATGACTTGGATTGTCCTCGGCACCGCGCGATGCTTGACGAAGCAACGGATATTAATAGCTCGACGGCATCTCACTGGGGACATCCCAGGTGAGCACGCGGAATTGATTCAACCCTCATTCCATCACCAGACCATGGCAAGATGTGGGCAACAAGGAGGGGTCGCAAGAAGGGCGATCCGGGAGTTTGGTGCGGGGCTCGGGTGTGCATTTTAGCTCATGAAGGGCCCGTGGGTGGTGGGGAAAGTCCATTGGTATTCAACATTCAGACTGCACTCGGAGCACGTTCAGTGCCGGGGTGCTGGCTCAGGGAGCATGCCCTATGTTGAGTCAGGATCTCTGACCTGTGACAAAGCAGATGGGAAACTGAGATGGTTTCTGGTCCTGGAGCCTGGCAGGGCGTGGCTAGGGTCGCTGTGGCCCAATAGAGGAGCAGAATTCAGGTCACAGCGCATCGCTTTGGGTGATCACCCCACCCTTTGTCCGGGGCTTATAAAAGGGGGAGCACGGAACCGTTGGCTCTCTTCTCTCTTTTTCACTGCCTCCCCTTCCCTGGCTCTTCACTTGCCTCTCGCCTCTTGCTTCGCTCCCCGTCTCGCTCTTGGTGTGCGATTGTGTCAGAATGTGCTTCTTCTTGAGAGCCTGCTCCAGGGCGACTGCTGAGATTCCCTGCCATGCTGTCAACGTTCCACCACTCCCGTGCAGCCAGACGGACCAGTGCAAAGCGCACATTGCCATGATCCCCGGCAACGTAATTTAGCAGGAGATAATATTCCACATCTCTGGGTGCGAATGCTCAGGCGGAGCGGCCCACGGAGGTACACGTTACACAAACAGACCTTTACACGGTTAGGTTCGGGATCTTTCTCCTTACGCATCTATTCTCCTCTCTCTCTATCCACCTCTCCATCCTGTCTTCTTTGGACGCACAGAGCATCATGACTGACTCACAATCCCATTTTCCTCTGGCACGAGACCGCACCCACCACATTGCACTACACCACATCTCCCACTCCCACACCTTAGACACCACCAGTAATCCTCCCATCTACCTCTCCCTCAGCGTTCTGAGTTGCGTTGGTCTACTGACCACGCTGTTACGCAACCACGCAAAGACCCCCAGACCACGCTAACTACGCAAAGACCCCCAGAGGTCTTTTATCCTCATCTGCTTTTCTTTCTCTCTGGGCCTTGTGTTTGTGTTTGTGTTTGTGTTTGTGTGTGATGGCGCCTGACCTTGTTTAAATTAAGATTGTAGAATATCTAATGGGATAACCCTGCTCTGTGTCTGCTTTAGTAAGATTGCTTGTCTTTTGACACACCTCAAATTCCATGCTATCCCCTGCTGTACATAAAAATAAACCCCATTCAATGTGCCACATACTTTTCCTCACTTGATTGTAAATAAATGCTTTGTAGAGGAATGTTCCCACCTCATTTTTGTGTTTTCTTTCATTGGTCCAGCATGGTTTGCACTCTCCTTTAGCCAGGGCATTATTTCCAACGATCTGTTTCCGAGCCGGTAGGATCCTAAGTCACGTGGTTGAGTTATTGGCGCTCACGGTCGATTAGCGACCCGCCACATCACGAAGTTATTCGTGTGCGACGGCCTGCGATTCCCGTGAATATGGTGGGACCCCGAGATAGCTTCCCCCCTAGTGGTCTTCTCACGCAGACTCCTGGCTGCAACAATATATTGTTGCGGATCTGGGGTGGTGGGATTCTCACCCGACTCTTGGCGCCACTCTCACCACCGCCGTCTCCGTGATTTATAACGCCGGCTGGCTCGATACAGGCCTCCGGTCACGCGTCTTCAATCGCGATACAAACGTAATCCTGGACATTACCAGTTGGGGAAATAGACCCTGGTTACAGACTGGTGTTGTCAGATGCCTAGAGTTTTCTGCCAGTCTGTAACCATTTTGGTTTTATTTTCCAATCGAACGGATCGTTCCTCCACGCGACACAAATTAATCCGTAGCGGCAACTTCATCCGAATCAACTAGATTTATTGGGGAACATCGGGGAACACAACACAAGCAAAGTATTCACGACAATGTTATTAACAATCGATAACCCGTTCTTAACTCGGGAACTACGGGTTTCGAGGGGGTCCTTACCGAGATATAACTTAAACAACAGGCAGACAAGACAGACAGACAGCATGCAGACAAGACACAGTACTTGGTGATATTTCATGGACGAGAGGAAAGTGTCAAATGCACGAATGTCGCTCGTAATAAGCCGATTGTCCACGGATTCGAGCCCAAGCTCGAACACGCCGCGTGGCGAAATGGAGGCTGGGGCGCTCCCAGCAGCGCCCGCGCACGCAGCCTCGGCGCGTTCAAACCCTGCAAGGTCGACTGCGCCAGACCGTCAGATCGACGATGGGTTTCAGCTGATTTCTCCCAAGGTCCAGCATACAAGTCCAGGCCTGGCCTGTTCACCAGACAAGGCCAAATTGAGGTGCTGGGTTCATGGGATTCCAAGACGTCGAGCTGTGAGGTGAGTAGGGACCGTCGGAAGCTCTGTCATTTCCTCTCTTGCCTTCCCACCTCGAAGCCCGACTTCTCAACTCCGTCCTCTCAGTTTCTTTCTCTGCAGAATAACCACTGGCTTTTCTTCTTTCTGCTTTCCTCGAAGCCCGACTGCTCAACTCAGTCCTCTCAGTTTCTTTCTCTGCAGAATCACCTTTTCCTTTCTTTCTCGCCTCAAAGCCCCAGCACGCCTCGAAACCGACTGCAGTTTTTGTACTTCTCCCAAACTGAACCACTCCAAGAGGTCTCCGTTCGCTGCCGAGGGCAGACAGACCTCCGGAAGTCCTTTCCCTGCCTTTCCTTCGGCCCTGGCTCGCTTCTCTAGGCCACAGAAGGCAGACCCGGCGCGCCCATGTCCAGTTTCTCTCCCGGCAAAAATCAACCACGCTCTTTCTTTTTCTTCGCTCACCTCTCAAAGCCGACTGCCGTTTCTCTCACGGCCGAATCACCTCCGTCCTCTCAGTTTCTTACCACTTTTTCTTTTCGGGGTGTGCCCCTTTACGAAGCCGACAAACTCCTCCCCCAGCTCCACCTCCCTCTCCAGGCCACTCCCCCTCAGCCGACTGGGCGGGGCCTATCATCCGGAGAGGGGAAGGAAGAAGAGGAAGCTCTCGTACACCACCACCACACGAACAATAAACAGCCTCTTACATCTCCCGACACACATGTAACGTCCATTTACCAAACAACCTGACTAAACGTGCATTTAATGGGGGATTTGAGCTAATCCTATATTTAGTAGCCTACTAAGGGCCATTTCCGTTACTATATATATATATATATATATATATATATATATATATATATATATATATATATATATATATATATATATATATATATATATATATATATATATATGCCTGGTGTTGGCTTAATGGCTTGAGTGGTGGGTTTGGAATCAGGGTCCTGAGTTCACATCCTGCTTGGCTGTTGAATTAATACCAGTTTGGGTTGACTCAGCCTGTCATCCTGAGGTTGGCAAAATGAGAACCAGATTGCTGGTACACTGCGTCGGAGTGGTGACCTGTCCAGGATTCTGCCCAATAGCAATGCTCTGCACAGAGTATGGTCCCAATGGATGGACGGATATATATATATATATATATATATATATATATATATATATATATATATATATATATATATATATATATATATATATGTATATGTAGTGTTACGGCTGTGGAAATTCGTAATACATCATAAAGGGTCCTAAGATCAGTTATGACACTAAGTTTATGTGCAGATAGGTCCCCACCATTGTTTAAAGGGAATTCTTCATGTTCACCGGGCTGCGACTCTTTGAGATAGCCGTTTTTCTTTATCTATCGTTATTTTGAGCCACCATTGCAACAAACCTCCACGCAAACAACAACCGCCACCAACTACGCCACAACACCCACCATGCTCACACCACCCCCACAACAATCACCACCATCTTCGCCACTACGCCCGCTTACGAACGCCATCCTCTGTGGACCACGGTAAAACGGTTTCCGCGTCAAAACCGTCCGAGAAGGATTGGCAGGACAAAAGCTCCTGCGAGCCTGTGGGGTTTTTCCTGCCTATTTTCCCCGCGCTTGGTGTGAAGGAAAGGGGGAGGGCAGCTTGCCGCCGATTGTTGGATGCACAGCGTGAAGCGGTCGGGGTGAGGGAACGCCCCTTTTCGGGAACCTTCTCGAAGGAAGGTGGATCCGAAAACGGGGAGGAGCGAAGGGCGGAGCCCCGTGCTATATAAGGCGGACCGCGCGCAAGGCCCACTCTCTCTTGGTGGTCGGGGTCGTGTTGGATTCTACTCGCTCTCTTGGTGGACGTCATCCTCTCGCTTCATCTTCGAGCTCTCTCTTGGTGGTCGGGGTCGTGTTGGATTCTACTCGCTCCCTTGGTGGATGTCATCCTCTCGCTTCATCTTCGAGCTCTCTCTTGGTGGTCGAGGTCGGGCTCTCTCGTCTTGGCGTTGGGCGACCTGTCGATGAAGGCGCGGGCCGGTGGTGAGTCCGGGCGACGCCTCGGAGATGCAGACGGGCGGCGCAGCCCTGCCAGCTGTGTGGTGCAAATCTGCACGTCTGGCGAGGGACGCCTGAGAGAACTCACCGACCACATCATCGCAAAGGCCCGAGAGCAGGCGTGGCTACGCGAGCTGCCGTGGAACAAGGCGTCGCGACCTGCCCACCGTCACACCTCAAGGGGACAGGTAACCAGCACGGTCTTGTGGGCCTTTTCGGTCATCCACGGCCCACGACCATAAAGGTTTACGAACCCCGTCTACCTCCCTGCCTATGGGGAGGGTTTTCCTGTTGTTTTTGTATGTATGCTGTGGCGCCGTGTCCTGTTAAGTGCATGTACATTCTCATTGTAGTCGGTTGTATTGCTTTTTATTTGCGTTGCTTGTAAATACGTGCATGATTCCTTGCTTGTGTTGTGAGTGCAATATGTGCTTTATAATAAATGTCCTTGTGTGCAACGTATCCCGTTCGGCGTGTCCCCCTTTCACCACATTTTAAGTGCCATCTTGCATCGTGGAATGAGTGGGTTTTGAACACCCGAGTAAAGAAGAATCTGAACCATCGAGGTCGGCGATAACACCGCTCCGTTATCCCTATAGCACGGAACGAACCGCTAAAGCGGTTCGTGTCCTAAGCTGACCTGCGGCGTGGTGCAACCCCTCGGTAGGTTACCCGTGCGGGTATTTAGGTATATCGACATTCAGTGATTCACCCTATTTCGTGTGGGTGGAATGCGGACTGGGTTGTGGTGAGGTTAAACCCCCACTCGTGATTGGCTCCTGGCGGTAGTTCCAGGAGGGTCACGACTGAATTGTCCGTCCGGTGGGCGACGCGGCTGCCTTTAGAGGTACGCGGCCGATCGCACGCCAGGCGGGCCAGAATTCGTAACAATATATATATATATATATATATATATATATATATATATATATAAATATATATATATATATATATATATATATATATATATATATATATATATATATATATATATATATATATATATATATATATATATATATATATATATGGCCCCGCGAGGAGGAGTGATGTAAGTGACATTTTTTAATGATATGATGACGATAGGCTCGGATGATAGGGTAAGGTTTAAAATAGTGCTATATGGCATTAACTTCAAAATGGCCGATGTGTCCCTTACATCACTTCTCCTCGCGGTGCCATATATATATATATATATATATATATATATATATATATATATATATATATATATATATATATATATATATATATATATATATATATATAGTTTTGATTATGGGGGTAGATGAACTGATTTAATAGGACTGTATAGTGTAGCATGGTCCATGGATGGGTAGAAGCATCTCGATGTAAAAATGTCAGGGAATCTGTCAGCTTAAGTGTTGTGTCACCACACGACAGGTGGTGCGGTGTTAATTATCTTCGGGAGTAAAAATAAGTTCCCCTGTACGTGATTACCCTTTGTGATTCTTCCCTATGTTTTATATTCTAAACCAGGCCATAAGCTTGGGACCAAGTCCTTGAAACAACAACAGGAGAAGCCCCGCATTCCCAGGTTTGGAGGTGAGGATCCATGCCCCGGGGGCGGAGGAAAGGGAGGGTGATAAAAAGAGGCACATCGAAGGCTCGGTGTGCTTGTCGAGGGGGCTTTGGAGACAGCAGATCGAGCAGGGTAGATTGCACGTCTGGAGTGATCAAGCAGAGCAGATTGAGCAGAGCCAATCGAGGAGGTGCTGGCCAGATTTTTGCATATAGAGTGTGGAAAGCTGCCACAAGTAAAGTGCCATCCTGCCTTCATGTGCACATGGATGGTGGAGGCGCCTCCCTCCCCGGCTCGACAAAAGACTGCGCCATTTTGCTTGCAAGTTCACGTGCCAAACGAAGCTCCCCAACACCAGATCGATGAGGGCCAGCCCTTGGCCAGGCTGAGTACCAGTGTATTTAAAAAGGGGGGGGGGTTATTTTCATTTGTCACCCTTTGTCTGTGTTCATTTATTTGGTGATTGATTTCAACAAAGGGTGTGTTCACTCACACCCTTTGTTCAATAAAATAAGTCATTTATTTTATTAGTTACATTTCATCGCCATTATTTTCCTTATAAGTAGAAATTCCCTTTCCCTTTTAAAGAAACTGCATCTCGTGTATTTGTAGTGGGGTTCGCGGATCAAACCCCCTTCGTGCTGTCCATCCTCCGTAATCCACCTTCTGTTCCATTCCATGTACTCCTCCATCCGCTTTTTCCCTCACTGGGCTCTGTTGTCTTCCCCCATACAGCGGCGTTGCCATCTGCCATACCTTCGAGCGCGAGCTTAAATCCATGTCAATGAGTGTGTCCGACTTCTGGGAATAAAGACAGCTCGACCGTCCCAGGAGGTTGGTCAGTGCTAACTGCCTGGCTACCACAAATTTAGGGAGTGGGATTCGAACCACAGCACTCCGACGACAATTGCTGACAGGAGCGGGATTCAAACCCAGCCACCTCCACGACAATTGGTGACAGAGCGGGATTTTTAGACCCCCCCCCCCACCCCCAGCACCCCATTTGGCATCTGGGAGGGATTCTTGAATCCATCGGGACCACGACATTTGGCCTCAGAGTGAGCTAAGCTTAAAAAAAAAAAAAAAAAAAAATATATATATATATATATATATATATATATATATATATATATATATATATATATATAATAAGAATTGGGAATCTAAACTGATAAACGATTGCCTCTCTACTATTGAGAGGGAGGTGGTCGTAGGAATCGAGGCATAATGTGTAATAAATAATTTTCATCTGGGGAGATTGAATGCACACGCGAAATGGTGGATGAGCATGAAATGTCGATGATTGGACTAGATAGTGATGCTATTGAAGGAAACGAGTCAGGGGGAGAAATGAGTGATAATGAGAGGACGGATGTCTCGCCCGTCTCAAGTGTTGGTCCCTCTTCCCCCACGGTGGTGGAAAATGAGACGCAAGGAGCAGGGGTGATGTCCAACCAAGACCTGTTTTGTTTATTAATAGAAGAAATTTATAAATGAAGGAACAAATGAATGGAATAGAAAACAAATTGAATGAACAAAGCAATGAAATGAGTGAACAAATGAATAAACTAACGAATGAAATGAAGGAACAATGGAATGAAATGAAATGAATGGACGATTGGAAGGAAAAATTGAAGGAACTGGAGGTACGAGTTGGGAAAGTGGAGGAAAAGGCAGAGCTCCGAATGGAGGACAGACTGGGAGAATTTGAGATGGAATTGGTGGCCCAATTTAGAGAAATGGAAACAAAAATGGCAGAAGGATTTGAGTCAGAGGGAAGAAATATTGGGAAAAACAGAAGAGGGTCAAATCCAGGTGGTCAGAATGGGAGAAAAGTTGGAAGAAGAAATTTGGTCCACAAATAAAAGAATTGACCAAGTAAACGAGGACATGGAGGTCATAAAGTAACGACAGAAAGAGGAAATGACATTTTGCAAGTGCTAGAGTGGTGGTTTGACTGAAGAGGTGCAAAAGCTGGGGGCCCATGTCTCAGAACAAGAGCAGGCATTAATTGATAGAGACCTATGGGGACAGAGTGGATGAGATGTTACAGGAGCGGCTGAACATTGTGAACAGTAACATTGAGGCAAAGGTTGCTTGGGTCCAACAGAATCTGCGAGACGAAATGAGTCTGTCCATTCGGCATATGCAGGACAAGATTAAAATGACTCGGGGGACCCCCACCTCAAATTACATTTTGGCATCGGAGGCTCCCAAGTCAAATATAATCTTGGGTTGGGGGGGGGGGTGCCTTGGCCCTGAGCTGGAATTGGATATGGAAGGATCGGGGAGAAGAGTTTGGGCGAGGTGCACCGTCCGGATTTGTGAAGGATCCATTTATTGGGAGTTGTTTCAAATGTGGGAGAAGAGGACACATGCAGCGATACTGTCGGAACCCACCCATACACAGACCTCTGAGCAGGCCTCACAGCCCGGAGAGGGGAGGACTTCCCAATGGATCACAGGGTCTGGAGAGGGGGTCACTGCCTAGGGTGGGCCCGGCAGCCGCTGCGGGTTGTCCAGGAAACTAGAGCGGGCTGAGCATACGGGGCCATGCTCGGCTGGCAAGTGTGTGGGGGAAGTGCCCTTCTTTGGTGAAGATAGTAAATTGCAGAAGAATTGGCACGGATAATTTGAGGGTTATATGCAAAATTGAGGGGGGATTTTGTGAAGCTGTGGTGGACACTGGGGCCAGTGACACCATTATAAATCCGAATGTATTAGACCAGAGCATTGGAGGCTGGGATAAAATTGATAGGTTAGTAGGACGCAGCCTTCAACTGGCTACGGGGGCGATGGCTCCAATATTGGGGTGCGAGGTTGTGAGGATGGAGTTGGGTGGTCTGGAGGTCAATGTGGTGATATGGGTGGCCGAGGTGTGTGACCATTGTCTTCTGGGAATGAGTTTCCTAGGGGAACACCACTGCCAATTAGACCTTGGGCAGGGTTAAATGTGGTTGGGTCCTGAGAGGCTGCAGTTGGTCGGACTGGGGGATGACGAGGAGGTGCAGGGGACATGGACAGCAGGTGCGCATCACATTGGTCAGCTGGGGCTAGTGGAGCCGTGGCCCTCACAGGGAGCCGAAGGACTGATCGTGGGTCGCACCCTGGTGGACACTCGGCCTATATTGGCCGTCTGCGTGCTTATCGTGTCCGATAGCCCTCGCACGGTAAGGAGCAGAGCTGTCGTCACCAAGTGTAGTAGAGGTCACCGGAGGAGGTGGATTCACTTGCTTGCCAGTACAGCCAGATGAAAAGCGAAATTTGGGGGAAATTGGCCCAAAGGAATCCAGGACATGATGACACACTCTGAAGAGGGCCTAACATCGGATCATGGAAACGGCACACAGTTTGCGAAGAAGCAAATTGGCTTGGCTTCCTCGCATATGAAATTGAGACACGATATACAGGCTCATGCACCCCGTTTTCTTCCTGGAGACATTATTTGGCATTACTGGCCCCGGAGGAAAAGGGGTGTGTGTCCAATACTTACCTCATCCTGGAAGGGCCCTGCAGTGGTGCTTTGACAAGTGACTGATGTGATTTTCAAGATTCAGATGGGCCTGCATACCCTTCCACAGATAGTCCATGCGGATAGATTGACTCACTATCAGGGTCAGGAGACTCTGGGGTGGATCGGAAGGGTGTGACAAAAGTTGGAAGGGGTAGGTGACGCTTTTAGACCCAACCAACCTTCGACGACTTCCACTTCGGATAACGTGCATTGATGCTTTCTGCCCCTTCTCCTCTTCTCATGTTCCTCCCATTCCACTGTCCTCATGCTTTTCTCCTTCCCCTTCATATTACCACCCTCTCCCCACTCCTTTTGCATGCACTCAAGTCTCAGTCGCCCCTCCACCCACCACCAACATGTGACCCACAGGTTAGACAGCACTATGCTGTATCAAGAGTTTTGTGTGGGGGACTCATCTCATGCAAGAGAGTCTAGATGGTATTTTCATACCTGTGCTTCATTAATGGCATGTAACTGTTGACTGTGATTCCCCCCGATCTACATTTCAGACGTTGGACAAAACAGAAAAGCAAGAGAAAGTGGAACTGGATGATGAGGATATTGTGGATGTTGTGGATGATGAAGAGCAACCCATTAGTGAAGAGCTGGATATCGTGGACATTCATGGTGCACTAGTAAGGACACTGAGCCGAAAACTGAGCACAAGGCTTGCATCTTCCGTCAGAGTGAAGCGTAAAAGGTCCACAAAACGTGGGAGAAGTGAGATGGATGAGCAAGAGGTAAACTACAAGAGAGTGATAAGTTGGGGGGGACTCTCACCATAATTTGGTGGGATATAATCCATCATATTTGCATTCCTTCAGCAAGTTTGTCGCCGCTGCCACGGTTTCTTCCATTTTTACCTCCGAGCTTTATTACACCCACTGAGGATCCCATTCATTTCCTTTACCCAAATTTCCTTACCTCATGTTGTGATGCATCCATACGTCTTGTCTTGTTTTCCCTTTGCTCCATGTTGTGTTGTTGCTTCTTCGGCCCCTGCTGTTCTCCTATTCCACGTGCCTCAACACTCATGTAAAGTAAAATTGCTATTCCGAATGTTATTTGTTGTGTTGTGATTACACTATTTTTTATGTGCATGCCTACAATTTAATACCCCCTTCTGCTTTGCCACCATCTCTCAATCTGCTTTTAATCCAGCTTGTCCTTCGCTGGCAATCCTTCAACCAGGTTTCCCTTACTGCAACTGTCATGGGCCTCCCTCCTTGCAATTCCTTTAATTCCTTCATCTTGTCATTGAAATGCCTGGCATCGTTTAAAATCCCCTTTTTTCCCCCCTTCTTTGTACTTCCCATAAGTTTTCCAATGAGCCTGTGTTAAGTTCAGCACTGTTGCCTTTGAGCCAACTGCTACGAGTTCTGTTTGATTTGCAGGTGAAATGTGCTGTGCTTGTGTTGTTTTTCCTTCTGTACTGAACCCCATATTTTAAGAGATTTTATTTCATTTATTTTGATTATATTTATTTATTATTTTATTCCAGGAGGAAGATGTGCCCCAAATGTCCTTTTGGAAGATCCTAGCATGGAACAAACCAGAGCTTGTGCTCATTCTTTTTGGCTTGTTCGCATCCATTTTGAATGGGGGAGTACCCCCTGCCTTTGGATTCTTCTTTGGTAAAATAATTGGGGTGAGAATGACTTTGCACATTTATACCAATGTTGTTGTTTTTATAATAATAATAATAATAACAATAATAATGAAAATAATATCGAACTGTGAGCAGTGATAACGGCTTCCAAGTCTAACATTCAGAACATCAAACTTTATGTCTGAAGTAAAGAACTCGATCATCTGATGCATATGTAAGGATGCCAAGAAGCATCAGGGTTTCAGAGAAGTGATTTTTAAGAGGTTTTCCTTCTATCCAATATGGCTGCCTGTCCATGTGATTGATGATGTCGTAGTTTGCAAACTTTTTCCCCATGAGTAGTCGATCACATATATATATATATATATATATATATATATATATATATATATATATATATATATATATATATATATATATATATATATATATATATATCAAGTGTTGCATTGATCGGTTAATCGGTTTCAGAGAAATATATTTTTAATATTTTCCTTCAATCCAATATAGCTGCCAAACCACGTTACTGATGACATCACTGTGAACAAACTTTTCATTTGGGTGGTCAATCATAACTGAAGTTTTGTATCGCTCGGTCAAGCGGTTTCGGAGTAGTGAATTTTTCAAGTTATTTTTTTTTTCTTAATCCAATATGGCTGCCAAACCACATGACTGATGAGATCGTCATTTTCAACACTTTTTCCACATGGGTATGCGATCGTATATTTCAAGCTTGGTATCGATCGGATAAGTAGTTCTGGAGAAGCAGATTTTCAAAAATATTTCCTTCAATCCAAGATGGCTGCCATACCACATAATTGATCATATCGTAGTTCAGAAAAAAAATTCTCATCGGGAGTTCATCATATATATGAAATTTTGCATTGATCTGTTCAGCAGTTCTGGAAAAGAGATGTTTAAAGGTTTTCCTTAAATCCATGATGGCCACCATACCATGTGACTGATGACATCATAGTTTGCAAACGTTTTTTTTCCACATGGGAAGTCTATCATATAATATATGACGTTTCACATCGATCGGTTACGTGGTTCTGGAGAAGAAGATTGTTTGAGGTTTTTCTTTAAATCCAATATGGCCACTAAAATGGTCAACCAATCACAAAGGTCAACCATGACAACACACCTTCAAAATGTGTCTGATAGGTATGCAAAGTTTCAGTATCATCGGCCTTTCTCTTTTTAAGGAACTCGAGTCACAAAATCTGGAGGAAGAAAAAAATAATAATAATAGCAAATCAGAACAATAATCACAAGAAAAAGCAATCAGAGATTACAGACCCTTGCCAGGACGTGTTTTGTGTGGAAAATAAAGGAAGGATTTTTTTTTAATGCAAATCGCCCCCAAACAAGACATAAAGCCTCTCCAGGTATGGGGTTAAGGTAAGGTTAGATAAAGATAAGGATAAAGCAAAACAAAAAAAAAGAAAGAGAAAAATAACAAAAAACATCCAACACACAGGAAGTATCAGATGTCAGGTGAAATGTGATGTAACCTCAAAGATGTACGAGGTAGGAATTGACATTCCTCTGAAAGCTGGGTAGATCGTAGGATAATGGGAAGCATGTTATGGGTAGTGAATTCCAAAGCGAGACGGCACGAGGGATATAACTATCTGCATAGTCTTTCATTCTGCACTTTGGATCAGCTATAGTACATGGGTATGCAGAGATGGCAAACCGAGTCTTGCGTCCAATCACTCATACAGGAGGAACCAAGTTAGAAAGTCCAGCAGAACACTTGTCATGAAAATATCTGTGGAACAGACTCAGTGGCAACTGACCTACGGTGAGAGGGCGGTTGAAGAGTTGAACCCATTTCGGCACCAACCAGGTTAACTATACGTTTCTGAAGCCTATCAAGTAAAGATAAGTGGCAACATTCCTCCATGAGGGGACGTTTTGTTGTCTTGTACAGATACAAAATGCTCGACAGACAACCAACTCGCTTGGAAACACTTTCAGGAATACCAGAGATGTACTTATCCCAACAGATGTTAGAGGAGATGTCCAGACCAAGAAGCTGAGGCTCAGATGATTCTGTTAAGGTTGAAGACCCCATGTGCACAGAAGGGAAAGACCCGTTTCTAGAGCGAGACAGGGACAACAATTTCTCGCTCATTTTCTCTGTGGTGTCATCTGTCGGGCGGTGACGGGTATTTCTGCTCGAGTAATATATAAACCGATTTATCAATTAATACAAAATCCCTCCCTTTATAAACCGTCAATTGAATGTGAAATCAAACCCTCCCAAGCTGAAGTGATCATGTGACCAGCGGTTTCATATTCAATAACACTTCCACTGAATCACTCGCATAAGGCTCGTAACGAGACTGCTCCACAATTTCTTCGAAAGCATTTCCATCACTAATTTTGTCTCCAATAGTTTCTTCAAAATCTCACTCATCAGTTTCATCATTCTGAGAACCTTCAGAGTTGCTGATGATTATGGAATCGGTGTCTGAATCCGAGTTCAACATGCACTGTTTCTCGATGTAAAACAGCCATTCGGGTCAATATTGCTTCAAGGTGTGACGTGACTCGCGGAATTGAAAATTGACACTCCAGGCCTCGGGCTTTTTTCGACACTTTGTGATTGACAATTTTTTTTTCATTGTCCCCTTCAAATGAGACCGCGATTAATGATCTGCAATGGTTTTGAGAAGAAAAAAAAATTGCATTTTGATTCCCCTTTAAAAGCTTTTAGGGCTCGAAAGGATTTTAAAGGGGGCTTGGGTTCAAAAGGCTCTTCGGTATTGTAAAGGGTGGTCGGGTTCTAAATTATCTTTGGGGTCTTCAATGGTGTTTGGTTTTGAAAGGGTTTTAGCTTTCAAAATGGTGTTGAGGTTATAAAGGGCCTTGTTGGTCTGGTAAGCCTGGTGTTGGCTTAGTGGTTAGGGTGGCGGCTTGGGATCCTTGGGTCCTGAGTTCAAGCCCCGTTGGCCGCTGAATTAAAATACACCAGGAGGTTGACTCAGCCTGTCATCCTTCCGAGGTCGGCAAAATAAGCACCAGTGTACTGGTAAGGGGGACACTGCATCAGCGGCATAGCCACGTCCCAACCAATGATGCAACCAGAGCCACAGGCTGCACTCGATGGAGAGATTCGTCTGGTAGTCGTATGGCAGCTTAGCTGCCCCTAGCTATCATTTCTTGAAGCGCGACTGTGTCGCTGATGCAGTGCCCCTCTATCAGTACACACACTGGAACTGGTACTCCTTTCGCCGACCTCAGAAGGATGGCAGGCTGAGTCAACCCCCTGGTGTATTTTAATTCAGCGGCCAACGGGCCTTGAACTAAGGACCCTAGGATCCCAATCCGCCACCCAAACCACTGAGCCAACACCAGGCTGTTATTGGTCTGAAAGGGTCTTCGTGTTTGAAAGGCTCGAAAGAGGTTTTAGGCGGTCTTATGGGCTCTTTGTAGTCTTATTGGTTCTTGCGGTTGTGAAGGGTCTGGTAAAAAAACAACAACAACAAGACGAGCGGTTCGGAACATACCAAGCAAATCAAAAGACACAAAGAGGTAGATGGGCAACACACAAACTTGAATACAATGATGAGAAATAATGAGCGAAACCTAACCCACTGTCAGTGCCATAGATTACCCTTTCACAAACAAGATAACAATGCAGGCGGAGACTTCCCTTGTGATATGATGTGCAGGGTGGACGCAGGACTTGATGCAGCCTGCTTTGGAAACAAGGTGCAAGACGACGAAAGCCAGTGATGCAGTCAGTCCAAAGACTAGCACCCAAGATGAAGAAAGCTAAACAGAGCACGATGAAGTGAACCAGCCATGAGGAGCACCAGTGATGATCAGCCCCTGAACCAGCCCTCATGGCCCTCTGTCCTTTCCAGACACCCAGTCATGATTGTTGGGTGGACCTATCACCAATGCATGTGTTAGTATGGGTGGCTTGAGGTGTTTGGCAGATGTGGGGTGATGAGGATTGTGGAGGGTGCACATGATGATGATGATGATGATGATGATGATGGTCATGCAGAGTGCGCTGATATCGTTGGAGGGGCAGGTGACAAACTGTGTTGATGGGTGATGTCCCAAGTCTCGGTGCAGTGGGTGCAGGTGAGAGTCTGGGTGAAGATGAGGTAACAGGCTGTGCCAGTTGGGGTACTGCAGTTGAGGGGGTTTCAAATGGGGATGATGGTGTTTAGGTTGCGATTGGTGCAGTTGGAGCTTGGAGTACTGTTTGTGGAAGAAGAGCTGTGTGTACATGAGGATTGCAGTGTGGATGATGGGGGTGGTGTTACAGGTGGGGAGCAGAGGGAGGGTGGCCAGGGACATATTTATTTTTATTGGGATGCAAGCTATTAAATATGTGGAGTCACAAAATTTTCTCACAAATATATGCAAAATAAAGTTTTGTGTTGGTTTATAGGGATGGGAGTCAGGGGTGGCAGATATTTATGAAATGTTGGGTGACGTTTTGTTTGGTAGTGAGCTGTAAACATTGGTGGTGCATATGCACGGCTACAATGTGGGGAGGGTCTTTTAGGAACCTTTGGAGAAGTCCCAAAAGACCCTGAAGACCTAAAAGTCATCAAAGGCTCAAAAAGACCCTGAAGACCCCTAACATCCAAAAAGACCCAGATGACCCAAAATAACTCAATGACCCATATGACCCAAAAAACTCTAAGGACCTAAAAAGACACCGAAGACCCAAAAGTCACTGAGGACTGCGGAGGAGTCACAAAAAAAGTTCTGCTTCCTTGGAGGTGTCCTCTCCCAATATGCAATGATTGACAATGAAGTAACATCAAGACTCGGGAAAGCATGCGTGTCCTTTGGAAGATTGATGCATTGCCTTTGGCACGAACGTGGTGTTTGCCTGGCCACCAAGATTAGTGTCTCGCGCCATTGTCCTTATCAACACTTCTGTATGGACACGAATCTTGGACACCCTATCGTCATCATATCAAACGCCTTGATCAATTCCGTATGCGATGCCTTCGTAAGATTTTTGGCATCACCTGGCAAGACAAAATGCCGAACACCTCAATCCCAGACTGCTGTCGTATCCAAGGAATTGAGTATTTCCTGATGCGAGCCCAGCTTTGCTGGTCAGGACACCTCACACGTCTGGAAGACCATAGAATCCCGAAAGCGCTTTATTATGGCCAACTTAAATTTGGTAAACATTCATGCAGTGGAAAAAGGAAGCGTTATAAGGATGCCCTTAAGTCTACACAAGTCTTGTGGCATTCCATTCGCCACCTGGGAACATCAGGCCACAAACAGGTCAGCTTGGCATAACATTTGCCACAAAGGCCTGGACCACTTTGAATGTGGGAGACTTGTTATCAAGAGATAGCTCCGCAAGGAATATCCTATACCTGCAATGTTTGCAGTAGACGCTGAGGTTCCCGCATTGGACTACACAGCCATCGTACAACGCAAAATGCTTAGTGAGCACACCAACGAAGGGAGACATTCATTGAAGGCAATGACTCGTACCATCAATGACCGAATTGTTCATGACTTATTTATTTATTTTCTCATCTGGGCAATATCTCAGGCACCTTTTGAGCAAGGAAGCTGATATTTGGACATGACAGTGAATAAGTGATTTGGCTATCAAGGGTATTTTTGATTTATTTCTTAATTATAATCAAGTAATCGATTAATTATTCATTTTTCAATTAATTACTTTTCAAAAAGTTACAGTTTTCGGATGAAACGGAGGTGGTTTAGGTAAGCTGTTCTGCAATTGATTGAAAAATCAATTATATTATGATTATTATTTATTTGTTTTAATTATGCATTTAATCATTCAATTATTGTACACTGCTCCCTTCCAATAACGTCTCCATGTGCTGCATGGCGGCATTGCCGGCGCCAAAGGCGCCCCGGCAATGTCGCTTGCTGGAGGATTTGTTATTTATTTATTTGGTATGGAGGTGGTGCACTTTGAATGTACCTCCACTTGCTTGTATTATGATTGGTGTAAATCATGACAACATGGCAAATCTGTGACGTCAATCTCTGCAACAACGTGCAGAGGCAAGTATAGCGAGCCAATCCACACTAGTACGCCATAAAAGTGCCATTAGAACTCGATGGATACTGTCTGTATACGGGATTTGGTGTTCGTCTCAAGATCATTTCCGTACTTAACTGATTTTATTTTGCAATGTAATGCTTGAGCAGGGTGAAAATTCTAACTAAAGGCTAGTAGACCCATGTGGTGACCCATGTGGTGAGGTGAGGATTTGTTTGTGACCCAAGTGGTGACCCAAGTGACGTTTGGTGACCCAAGTGGTGAGGATTTGTTTGTAGACCTTCAATGTATATTTTCAAAGGATGTGACTGGTGCATTGCTTTAGTAAAATGGTCACCTGAAGATTTTCAAGGCTGGGTACCAGCGATGTCAAGTTCAATGAACTCAAACTTGAACTTGCACCCTGGCCCGTGTTGCGTGGTGCTGTGGAGGAAGTTATATGGACGTCTCACGAATTATGTGCTTATGCTGCGGTGCCGAAGCCACGTGGGCCATGCCACTGTGCAGGTGTGGGGAAATCCATGCATGTGTGCGAGTGAAAGGATGAATACATCTCTGGTGCACGTGTACGGTTAGCATGCACCGCAAGGAGGTTGTAGGAATGTGTATTGGAGGGGGGGGGGGAGAGAAAGCATGCAGGCAGGTCTCCCTCTCTTCCTCGCTCTCCCCCTCTTCCTCGCTCTCCCCCTCTTCCTCGCTCTCCCCCCACCTTCCTCGCTCTCCCCCCACCTTCCTCGCTCTCCCCCCACCTTCCTCGCTCTCCCCCCACCTTCCTCGCTCTCCCCCCACCTTCCTCGCTCTCCCCCACCTTCCTCGCTCTCCCCCCACCTTCCTCGCTCTCCCCCCACCTTCCTCGCTCTCCCCCACCTTCCTCGCTCTCCCCCCACCTTCCTCGCTCTCTCCCCCTCCCCTTCCACGCTCTCCCCCTCCCCCTTCCACGCTCTCCCCCTCCCCTTCCACGCTCTCCCCCTCCCCCTTCCACGCTCTCTCCCTTCCCCTTCCACGCTCTCTCCCCCCTTCCTCTTCCACGCTCTCCCCTCCCCCTTCCACGCTCTCTCCCTCCCCCTTACACGCTCTCTCCCCCCTTCCTCGCTCTCTCTCCCCCCCCCCCTTCCTCGCTCTCTCTCCCCCCCTTCCTCGCTCTCTCTCTCCCCCCTTCCTCGCTCTCTCTCCCCCCTTCCTCGCTCTCTCTCCCTCCCCCTTCCTCGCTCTCTCTCCCTCCCCTTCCTCGCTCTCCCCCCTTCCTCGCTCTCTCTCCCCCCTTCCTCGCTCTCTCCCCCCTTCCTCGCTCTCTCCCCCCTTCCTCGCTCTCTCCCCCCTTCCTCGCTCTCTCCTCCCCCCTTCCTCGCTCTCTCCCACCCTTCCTCGCTCTCTCTCCCCCCTTCCTCGCTCTCTCTCCCCCTTCCTCGCTCTCTCTCCCCCTTCCTCGCTCTCTCTCCCCCCTTCCTCGCTCTCTCTCCCCCTCCCTTCCTCGCTCTCTCTCCCCCCCCTTCCTCGCTCTCTCTCTCCCCCCCTTCCTCGCTCTCTCTCCCCCTTCTTTGCTTTTCCCCACTTCCGAGCTCTCCTTTCCTCACCCCTTCCTCCCCTCCCACCCCCCCACCTCGTCCCCATACTCCTGTCAGCAAAGTGATGGGTTGTATTTCCTCGTGTTTCATAAAACAAAAACATTTGCTCATGTTTTATATAAAATTATTTGCTCATCTCTTCTACTCCAAATGACCCCATTCCCAAGCAATTCTTTTTTCAAGGTTATTATGATCCCCCCCCCCCCCAACTCTCTTCTCTAGCTTCTTGCTGTTCATTGTTGGTTGATTTACTACTTTTCTGTTTTATCCTCTTCTTGCTGTATTTCATTCAGCTTGCGTGCAGCTTCTCACCCCATGTCTTTCTCCCCCAACCCTTGATCTCACTCTCCCTTCTCCTCTGCTGAAGGTGTTTTCCCCGTTTCCATTTTGTTCCCTTTCATTCTGCTCTCGCTCTTCCATTACCCTCTCATGTAGATGACATCTATCTATCTCTCTGTCTATATATTACTAAAACTCTCATCTTGTATGTATGTTCCCAAAATACAGCCCAAACGGTACACGACAGTGCAAAATTTTTTGTGCCACCTTGCACATCATTCTCCAGCAGTGTGCAGTATCGCGTTTTGTTCAAATTGGGCAATGAAAAAAAGATTAAAAAAAGCAATTCCCGATTCAGTCAAGTACTCCGGGAGAATTTGATGAATGCAAACAACCTCAGCGGTATAGTTCGCTGGAGCTATGTTTTTTTATTATTATTATTTTTTTAAATGATTTTTTTATTAACCGCTGTCACAACGGCAACCCAACAGGTTCACGGGTCATCTAGTAAATAAATAAAAACACCTGCCTGTGAAACACCACAATTACAGTTTATAGCTTGGCTGAGATTCAAACCCATATTCTTCCTTCCAAGTCTTCAAGACAGCTATTCACCACCATCTCAGTACATCCATCCAAAACCATGATCTTTTCTACACCCATTAATCCATCTTCCCTCCCAAAACAAAAAACATCCATCTTGTCCACCCCTTGCGTTCTCCATTACCTCTCATTGTTACCCACATCCCTTGTTTGGCCGTCTCCGTGTGTTTTCTCCCTCAGCCGTACTGTTGGCATTTCCCCTTTCTCTTTCTGCTGTTCCTTTTGTTATTATTATTATTTTTGTATATAATGTTCAGACTTGTATGAGAGCTAACACACAGAGAACATATAACAAAGGAGGGTGGGAGAGGGAAGCACAAAACAGTGTGCAACAGACATTAGGAGATCTGTGGAAGGGAGAGGGATGGGGTGTGGAACATGGGGAATACAAGATGGTCATTACAGGGACTTTCATGCAGGAAAGCAGGGAATTTGAAGGAGGTGGATTTGGGGTGGATTAACGGGGGTAGAAAAGATCGAGGATTTGGATGGGGGAAGATGAGAGATGGTGGTGAACGACTGTTTTGAAGAACTGCAGGGAAGAGTGGGATTGAAGAGAGTGTGCGAGTTTTGTTATGTTGTGTCCTGATCCGTTCTGTGTTTGAGCTCTACCCTGAGCCCTGACTTTGTATTAAACTTGTTTTTTTTTAAACAAACCCAAGCTCGACGGTATAACAGCTCAGAGCCGAGTGTCTCTGTCATCCTGCCGGCCCATTTGTTCATTCCTGATTGTTTACCTGTCATTGTTGCTTTCCTCGTGTCGTTTTGCTCTTTCATTAGCGTTGATTATGTATAGAAAGAAAAAAGTGTTGATGTTTGCCATATTTCTTTCCTGCAGGTTTTTGGGAAGCCAGACTCGGATGCAAAAAGAGCTGAAACTGCCTTGTACTCTGGAGTGTTTTTGATTCTTGGTATTGTCTCATTCGTTGGATTCTTCATACAGGTAATTTTTGTTTTGGTATGCAAATCAAATTGCACATTGATTGATTATCCTTTCCTGAAAAACAAGTAAAACGTTGTCTTGCTTTGCACGGGTAAACATGTCAATGCTTCCAGGTGCTCCAGGCCTTGTCACTGCTGAAAATGTTCTACAAAGCCACACACCTCATTCATGTGAACGTTTTACTTGCATCACTGAGTCAGTCAGTGTCAAGAGGGTTTTAAAATTTTTTTTTATGTTTTTGTTGTTTTTTTTTATGTTGCAGGGATACATGTTTGGGAGGTCTGGAGAACTTCTCACAATGCGATTGAGAAGTCAGGTATTCAAAGCTATGATGAGACAGGTGTGTGATAAATATTTATTTTCAACATTTATCTGAGTCTCAGAGTGGATCTCGTTCATTAATCACATGCTGGACAAAGACGTTAGTGGACGGTGTATTCTATGTATGAATTATAGGCACACGAGGCAAATAGTGAACAAATACTTGCAGTACAAGAAACTTTAAAACATGAGGAAGCCATTTGGCCCATCGTGCCTGCATGACATCAACACTACATACATAACCCAATCTATTACCGTATCGATTCCTGGGGGTGGGATGATTGGCACATGGCAAGTACTCCTCATGGAGAATAAGCGGGGTTTTTTTTTAATGATGTCAAAGGTGCCTTTGTTATGACGTCACAATTGCATACATATAACGCTACATCTGATCAGTATGAAAATTTTTGAGGGTCATCGAGGGATAAATTGATCCACAGAAAAAAAACTTGATGATGTCATCAGTCATGTGGTTCGGCAGCCATAATTTTTTTTTTTTAAACTTTAAAATCTTCTCTGAAACAGCTGAACAGATCGAGGCAAAACTTTACACGTATGACTGCCTATCCATGAGGAACAAAACGTTCACATATATGACATCATCGGTCACATGGTTTGGCAGCCATATTTGATTTACTCTTAAACCTATTAAAAAAAATCTTCCCCAGAATGGCTGGACAGATCAAGGGGAAACCACACAAATATTTCCCAAGCCTTGGGGATGCCAGGGAATTTACAAATAATTAATTGATCGGTCACATAGTTTGGTATCCATAATTGGATTGAGCGAAAATCTTTAAAAAAATTATTTCTCTGAACCTCTTCATTAATCGAAGTGAAACTTCACAATTAATATCTAGTAGTGATGGGGAATATGTTTTGAATTTCAACCTGATTGGACACTTGTCTGCACCTGGATTGGTTGGACAGTAGAGTATGAGCTGAAATTTGAATCCTATCCAGGTTCCTTCTGATGGCTCCAATGCAGGACTGTACCTATTTGGTGTTCCATTTGATTTGAATTTGATTTATTTTAATCCCATTCTGAATTTAATTCAATAATAATAAACGTCATGGGTCAGGGTCAGGTGTACGAACAAAGCGGGATGTCTTGGTACCAGGTCATCACTGCCAATAGTTATAAAGCGACAGTTCTAGTTATGTCTATTATTAATTATGTAACACATCAGTACACAAACACCACACAAAATGCACCACACAAAACTACACAAACGCCACATAAAACAAATCCTGGCAAGGATCTGCGATCTCTGATTGCTCTTTTTCTTGTTGGAACTGTGAACATTCCATATTTATTGATGCACATCATAAACGCATTGTCACAGGTAATCTCAGAAGGTAGAAAATTGCGTACATCACTCTTAGAAAGATAGTGCAATTCATTTACTGGATCCCAACAATGCACAAAAACCTTTGTAAGATGAGGTTCATCATCGCAAGTAGAGAATGCAGTTTGAAACCATTGTCAGGTAGTATTACAGGGGTGATGAAATAATTTATAAATGCTTTATAAACTACCATGAAAAGGTGAGGTTTTATTCTGGATCATTGATATAATGATCATTAAAAAAATTCTGGATTATTGATAATTCCAAACCTATAATGGACAGTATCCACAACATTAATAACAATAGTAAGACTAAATGTCTTTCAACTTATGATTATTCTACATAATACGCAAACATTCCACATGACAAGCTTGTAAGCACATTGGACAGAGCGGTGGATAAAGCATTTGCAGGAGGCAATAAAGGATACATTAAAGTCTATCAAAAAAGATCAAACGAGTCTGTAAAGGAAAATCAATATTCATGTAGTTTTTCAAAAAATAAACTTGAAGAAAGTATTTCATTTCAATCCTAAACAACAGTTTCTTTCAAAATAATATGATCGCCAAATTCAGCACAAAATTAGTGATTTGCATGGATGGCAAAGGAAGGCAAAACAAATAAAACAAATATCATTAACCGTTTAAAATAGCTCAAATGAGAGTTGATCCGCCGTGAATAAAGCAAGAGTAATCTACTGATGTGGATCCGTAACCGAGGTTGTGGATCCGTCATTTGGAGATGTATGTTCTGGGCTGTAACGATCGAAACCTTGAGGAAGAACGGTGCCCAGCTGATGATGAATGCAGTGGGGAAAGCAGTCAATTGCTTACAGGTTAAGGTTCTTACTTTAGGTAAGGGAACTATGGTTTGAGGATTACAATTCAAATGAAGTTGAATATAGGATGTTGTGAAATTAACATAATTTTTGGCAATCATAATTATTAGTCCCGAATGGAGGCTTATTGATTTGGTCTCAATTTTCGTGTCCATGCATGTGTGCGTCCGCAACCACATCTGGAACATATATGGACCGATTTCATTCTTACTTGGCACAAAGACAACACATGATGGTGTACATATGGTTGTCATTTTTTTTTGACAGCGATTTTTAGTTGTAAAAAAATTTTTTTTTTCAAGTTTGGCATAAGCACAGTAAATGATGGTATGCACAGTACATGACACGTATACACGTGTCCCTCACTTTATTTTGCGATCTCATCAAAGATGGCCGACTGGTAGACTGGCAGCCATTTTAGTTGTGTATATATATATATATATATATATATATATATATATATATATATATATATATATATATATATGGGCTAGGCCTTTAAATTCATACAGCAAAATTACTAAAACAACAGGGGCTATGACATTTTATGTCTCTTTTCTTTTTGTTTTAATATTTTCCAAATACAGTACTGCACAATTAATAAAAAAAGTGGTGTGTGTGTGTGTGTGCGCGTGCCCACCCTTACCTTTTCTTTCTATACAATTCCATACCTTAGGTTCAACCTCCACCAAATTTTGCATCTTCACCAGGGATACTCAGGGTCAGGTCATGCGCACATGACCCCTCCTCCCCCCTCCCCCAACCTTAGGAGAAATTGCACCCCTGGGAAATTGAAATGCTCGAGTTAACTGGGGGGTTGGCCTGACAGGATTTGGACATGAGGTCTGACCCTGGGTATGGTAACTCCTGGGCCCCACGGTGAGCCTGGTGGCATCATTGCGGTGCGTCCTCGATCCATAGGGATGCTACCTAAGCAGTAGTCTTGGATGGGTTGGAATTCTGGACTCTGGAGGACTTTGTGTGGTTTGAACGAGTAATTCTAATTGAGTCATTGGAATGATTAAACTGTTTCTTTCCCCTATCATCCTCTCTAATCATTTCTTCAATTTCAAAGTCTCCATCCATTCACCAAATCTCCAATCCACCACCAATTCCCCACAACTTGGTGCATATCATTAGAATGTCCCCTTACTTTTGGAGTAATGCAGCAAATGACTTTGCATTCAATTGCAGTAAATTAAAGGGCTGATGAAAAAAGAAAAGGTTAAGCAAAATATTGCAACTCCAAAATTTTACTTGATTGTACTCAGAATTAACTGCAATGTACAGCGATTGCTTTAAAGTAATTACTCAAGTGTGTTGTCTTCTTTGCAAGGAAATGTCATGGTTTGATGATCACAGACATGGTGTTGGCGTACTCACGACACGCCTTGCCACCGATGCTTCTCAAGTCCAAGGGGTAAGTAAAACATAAAATAAATTTAGAAAAAAGCCATGTTGGAAGCACTCTTGTTATTGGTAATGAATTAATTAATTTATATTACTTTCTGCTAATTTTGGAGGCTGACATCCGAGTTTTGCTATTGTCATAACGGCAAATTACTTTCAACATGTTGAACTATCTGCTTTGGCATATTTTAACTATCAGTATGATATAAAAACGCAGATCAAAGTATCACATGTTCCCCTTGTTAGGGATTTGTGATGTCTCCAAGTTACTCTCGTTATACAATATGGAAATGGAGAGGAAAAATTATCGAGCACACCTGTGTACAAAAACGAAAATGGTGGTTTGCACTTTCAACTTAAGAGTTGATGAAATAATTTCTTTGCTAATATGCTCCATCTTTTTGTGCAGCAGACCTTACTTAACTCTTTGTGGGTTTCTTGCATGCCATAGTTGAGCAGCTACTAATGCAATATGAAAATAGTCTAATAATGGGACCTTACTTTTTGATTCACCATCTTTGGATAAATGAGGTGCTGCCAATAATTGCATTTGAAACAGAGTTCTCACATCTTGACCATCAACTGTCATTGTGCATGCTCCAACATTGAGCGTATCAAAATGGAACACTCAATTGTCCCAATCCTCTCCACTTTCCCTGACAAATGCATGATTAAGTTCAATGCTACCAATGCCAAACAAGTGGAGAATGATATCGAACGATGAGATAGTTTTGTTTGCGAAAAGCAATGTCGGCAGACAGAAAAATAAATGGTTAACATACTTTGATCAATGTTCTGCTGATTCCGCACCCTGTACGAGAATCGAGAGAATATCTGTCGCTCACTAAGTTTGCAAAGCAGCACAAGAATACCTGTGTTACAAATTCAATTTTAACAATGATGCAATAACATGACAAACTAGAAGGGCACTCAGTGGAGCACATACCTCTGCCACGCAATGCCTGATTCAGTCGAACATATCAGGCCAATATATTTTTTAAAATATCATGCCATATATCATTTTTGGCCCAATCTCTCAATGGTGAGAAAAAAAAAATCACTTAAAAAATTAAATAATTCTCGTGTCCGGATTTGGATCTTCACCAAAATAGAACCAATTTGTCCTTGTCACATACCCAACCTGCCCACCAAGTTTCATCCCAATCGATCCACAACTTTTTTGAGATATTGTGCTATATATCGCTTTAGCCCGATCTGTCAATGGTGAAGAATCACTTTAAGAAATTATCAGATCCGGATTCAGATCTTCACCAAAATCTAATCAATTTGTCCTTGTCACATGAGCAACCTGTCCAACATGTTCCATCTACATCTGCCCATCACTTTTTGAGATATCCTGCTCACAGACAGACAGAGGTGAAAACATAATCACCATCCACCTGATAGCCTGGTGTTGGCTCAGTGGTTAGGGTGGCGGCTTGGGATCCTTGGGTCCTGAGTTCAAGCCCCGTCGGCCATTGAATTAATACACCAGGGGGTTGACTCGGCCTGTTATCCTTCTGAGGTCGGCGAAATGAGTACCAGTTCCAGTGTGTGTACTGGTAGAGGGGCACTGCATCAGCGATACAGTCGCGCTTCAAGAAATGATAGCTACCCCGGCAGCTAAGCTGCCATACGACCACCACCATCCACCTGATGGCAGATGTCAATATAATGATCTTTTGAAAAATAATACTGTGAAATAATTATCTCTGTGGACCTTTCAGGTTTGATAAAATGCTTGTCAAATTTTATCATTTTTTTCATAAGTTTGAAAATGATACAAATTGAACTTTGAGAGATGGAGAGCTTGGAATGCTGAACCAAGACTGATTCCAATATTTAACTACATTCTGTAATTGGTCGAGGATAGGTGACGAAGACGAAGAATAGGAGGCATCATAAATGTGCATAAGAAATGTAGTTTTCTTCGTATGGAAACAGTTGTCCACCATTGGCCGACATTGAAAGATTGTGATGCCTAAGTGTGTGACATTTTCAGATATTTTGCCGTCTCCTCATCGGCTATGGATTGGCATCTGTTTGTGCTTCCATCAAAATTATGATTCTCGTAGTCTCCAGCAGGGAATACAGCAAACTCAACGTCTATCTGTTATTATTGCTCACCGATTTCCTCTCTCGGTCTGTCTGTCTGTCTTTGTCTGTCTGTCTGTCTGTCTGTCTGTCTGTCTGTCTGTCTGTCTGTCTGTCCATCCTACTTGTGGTTTTTCAGAGTTTTTTTTTCCCATACCCTTAAACATATTCAACTCAAACTTGGTGCATGGCTTTTATATAATAAGTTACAGAACATGTTTGAGTTTCAAGGCATTTTTGTCAATTTTTCAGTTATGCCCTTTTTGGACTTAGAAAATATTACATCATTAGGGTACTTGTGTTTCAAAGCAATTCGCGCTCTTGTTATGTCTTGACATGCATCTGGAAAAGGCAGTGGATGGCTGCACTCTAACTTTCTTTCCAAACTTTTGCCTCGTGTGATCTAATTTCAGGCCAGTGGTGTGCAAATTGGCCTTGCTTTTCAGACCATTGCCAGTTTGGCAACGGGAATCATTTTGGCGTTCATTCATGGGTGGCAGTTGACACTGTTAATCCTGGCTATGATTCCTTTGGTCACAGTCGGTGCTTTCATCCAGTTGAGAGCATTTACTGGCTCTGCTGGAAAAAGCAAAGATGCTCTTGAGGAAGCGGGAAAGGTAAGTGACAACTCATTCACCATTTCCACTTGGGTACATTTGTACACATATCTTGACTCATGAAAGTGTTTAAAGATTGAGGGCCAATGAACATACATTAGCAATTTCCTTAATATATATATATATATATATATATATATATATATATATATATATATATATATATATATATATATATATATATATATATATATATATATATATATATATATCAGCAAATAAGACTACACAAATTTTGCACTTGCCCTCGGTACTCGGATATAATGCACAGACAATGCTGTTTACCAAGGTGATCATGGCAACAAGCTATGAAAGGGAAAGTCCACGCCTTGTGTCCATCGGCAAAAGGCGCTACATCAATACAATGAGCATCATGAAATTCTGCAGCCTCGGCAATGAGCATTCACATAAACCTCAGAATGTGAATGATATTTTGAGATAACACACACTTATCTCTATCATCTTGCTTTATTTATTTAAGGTTGCATTGAAATGGTTTTCTGAATGACACAGAATCCAAGACATGTCAACGTCTTATTTTTCAAAATCCAGTCACTCCAATGCATTTTCAAGTTTTCAAGTTAAAGTGCAAGTTTTCAGATTTGCCTCTTCAGCCAATTTTGCCGAATCAGTGGCCACTTGGCAGACAAGTGCTAAAGTTGGTTCGATCTCGATCTATGGTGATTGCTTAAAGAAGATCATGACATGTTGGCAGCTGTTGCTGTTAATCGTGAGTGCTAAATTAATATGCTATTGATGCAGTATGCATTCTTTAGGATTTAAGTAAGCAACCTCCCGACATGCCATCGACGGTACCCTGGTCAAATTTCAAATTCCTACCCGAACTTGCAGTTGGAGTGTTGCATATGCGACACAGCCACGCCCAAACCAATGATGCTACTCATAGCCTTGTACTGCATACGAAAGAAGGAGAAGAAGAATCGGGCTGTTCTGGAAGATTTCCCAGGTGGCATCATTTTGGGGGCCAATGAATTTCGAAGACCAGTCCTAACGTGAGATGCTAACTTGCAGTCTCTCTACCAGTCAGCCTGAGTGAACTGCCAGAGTCAAGTGCTGAGGGGCCCAACAACAGCCAAAGAGATGTGATGATAGATTTATGGGTTCAGTTTGATTATTTCAACTACTTTTAGATGAAGTGCATGTTAATAATTCCACAAATGTGGATATATTCTTTTATTTTTTTATTTAGTTACTGCTTGGCTCTGCCTTGGATTATGATCCGTGCATGTCATGGTTTCAAAAGGCCAATCATTATTCGAGTGCAGCTGAAAAAAAATGAATAGGTGGAGAATTCTATTGGTGAATGGTATATGGAGGAATTGCTTGGATGATGCGTCTTGGGCACTGGGTTGTCTGCACTACTCTGATTCAGATGTATCTTATTCTGGACCCTCCGTTAAATGCAATCTGTCTTGTAGGTCGCCATTGAAGCTGTTGAAAACATTCGCACCGTGGTTTCCCTCACAAGAGAAGAACTTTTCTATCACCTGTACATGAGCAAGTTGCATGTAATTTACAGGTATGGAAACTACACTGCCCTTTGACACATGAGTGTTGATCTTTGAAGTTGTACTTCCAGATATAATTTGGTAAAAGCTTAAAAGGAACACTATGTGGATTAATTTGACATGCAGGATGTATTCTTTAGGAATAAAAATTTTTTTTGCCACCATGGCAATCTAAGCTTTGGTTGTGGGATGGGACTCCTGCATTGGAGTACCGGGTCTCCCTTCACTTGTTTATCCAGGGGTGTAACATCCTAACATATATGGAGAAGTAGTGTACTGGAGGAAACTGTTCTTCCTTGAATCAGTATTCAAAGTACTTTGCTTTTTAATCGACCCCACTGGGTTTGGTATAAAAAGATGATCATGGAAATAGACAAACTGCAGTTCAAGTCAGACAGCAAGATAGTGAAACGTATGCTCTATCACACTGATGGCTTTGGTCCATCGAATTTCGGTGCCAAAGGAACATGTAACACCAGGCTTTTATCCATTGTCACAAATCCTTAGGGGGTGTCATACGGCACATTAATTAGAGTTTACTTTCTCGGCTACTACATGTTTTTTTTGTTTGTTTTTTTGGGGGGTAAAAATGATTAGACTGTGATTAACCAAGAGGAATCCAGCCAATCGGGTTGCACTTCCCTGAAGTCATGATAACCAATTTTACTTGTTGTGATCGACCCCTCAAACTATGGACGTGTTGGTTCAACAGAGAAGGGAAATTCAGAATTGCAAAAGTAAACTTTTTATAATTATTTTCTTTAATCTTTGCCGATGTAAATCCCATGGAGGAGATGAAATGACAGAAGATTAGCAAATTCACGGAATGGCAGAGGCACAATTGGGAACAGGGACACAAAGACATGGTACATAAGGGAATAAATGGCCTACAGGAAAGGGGTTGGGGCAGAGAATTGGGTCAAAACATGAAGTGATGGGTGGTGCTCTTGAAGGACTGGAGGGAGGGGCATGAGACAACATGAGATGTGGGGAGTCTGTTCCACATACAAGAGAATAGAGCGGTGACGGAGCATAGTGGTGTTTCAGCGTATAATCTGGTAGGGTAAACAGGCTTGGGATGCTGAAAAAGCACATGCAAGCAGGAAGAATCTCAGTCTCAATAAGGGTGAAAAACATTTTGAGTGCATTATAGTATCTGTATTGCAGTGCAACTGATCATGAATGCTCCAGCCCAAGAAGGTCCAGTAGATCCATGCATGCTCTCATCCCACCTCTCAGTCTATTGGGGAGCTACATGATGGTAATAGTTTCCCACAACATGTGCCCCACTTCCTGGTGTGACAAATCTAATGGTAATGTCACGTGTGAATATGGCATCTGGGTCATTTGGACGAGTCTTGGTTCTGTATGGCAGCCCCAACAGCCTTGCATTCAGTCAAATCTTCATTAACCCTGGGTTGCATATCCATAAGGAACACACCAGAAACTCCAGCAGGCCACAAAGTTAGTCGCTCAGCGCACATGGCTGTATGCCAAGAGAAGACAACATAGTGGCTGCTTGCAATGAACGGACACAAAAGCAAGCCTCGTATCGTGAAAGGGCTGATTACAAAAGTAGACAAGTCAAGTTTCGTACTGCTTATTTTGTAGCTCTTTTTATCCTTCCCATCTTCCTCTGCCTCGAGACTTCCCACTTCCTATGCTCTTGCTCTGGCTGAAGTTCAACCCCATTGGTTCCTTTATGCCACAGCAAGGTGCAGCAGGTATGGTCAGGTGGGTGGAAAGGGTGGGGGAAGGGTGGAGTGGGAGAGGAGTCCACACGTGGGGAAAAGTGGAACAAATGAGTGCAGGTGAGTGGTGATTCTGAATTTAGGTAGTTTCAACTGAAGGGGGTTGATGGTGAACCGTGTGAGCCCTGCAGAAACTTGGGGGGACAAAGCACAGAAAGAGAAGAGGGTGCAAAACCAGAAACGAGGTGGTAGAAGACAGAGATACTGACCTTACTGTGATTGCGAAGTGATGGATTCAGCTTCATGGTGGGACATTTCAATAATCCTAAAGGCCTTGGTTTCCACGGTGTCAAACTGAGCAAGATGTGAGGCAGGGGAGCCAGCACAGAGGGGAGAGAAGTACTACATCAAGTTGTAGATGAAGGCCTTGTAGGTGGTGGATAGGAGTTCAGGTGTGCTGAGGAAGCACTTTTTATGGCAGTGGATGCGCATCCGGCGGCTGGCTTTGGAGGCCAACGCTAAAATGTGGTTTACCCAAGAAAGATTGTGGCTGATAGTGAGACCCAGGAGTATGAATGACTGAACTTCCTCAGGAGGATTATGAAGAAAGTAGATTGGGGGGTGGGGAGTTGCCGGATGGTCCTTTCAGTGAGAGATAGTGAGAGTGTGGGGTTTGTCAGGATTGAAAGATATATTTTAAGTGTTTGACCATGTTGTGATTTTTTTTTTTTAAGGTGTGAACAAAGATTCTCCATTTCATTTTTCATTTCAGCAAAATCTCTGCAGAGAATGCACTTTTTGTCCATCAATGACGCTGTAGTTTAAGTAGGAACACAAGACCATGTCCTCATTGTACTGCAATGAAAAATTTAATCTTATCATTCAACACAGGATATCAAAGTGCTTTAAACCTTATACTGTATTATTGGTGCCTTAACAGTGGTGTGGCTTGAACCACACAGTGATCTGAAATGATACTACTGTGCACACCTGCACAGCTCTGGTTATTACAATGTTTTGAGAATTGCACTGAGTGGTTACTTTTATCCTAAACAAGCTTCTCTTCTTTGCAGTTAATCATAAATTCACAAAGAAAATGTCAGATTAAAAAAAAAAAAAAAATTCACACCACTATTAATTAGTTGATGGAGAGAAACTTTGAGCATATTTCAAGTAATGTGAAAAAACTACAAAAATACGTTAATCTCAGATCTTAGTGATTTTTTTTTTTGTTGAAGCAGATCATCAAGATGTTATCTCTTCCATGAGTCCCAATCTCTATTAACCTGCTTGTTTGTTTTTTTTTAGGCAAAATTTAATGAGCAGCCCAGTGAGTGGATTCTCCTATGGCTTTGCGCAGTGTATAATCTTCCTCGTCGAGGCTGCCATTTTCAGATTTGGAGCATGGCTTATCGCCAATGGTCACATGACCTTTGAGAACCTTTTCATGTAAGTCTGTTATTTTAATGGTTGAGAGTAATAACGTGTAACATACTGTGTTCCCATACATTCCGTGTTCCCATACATTCTGTGTTCCCATACATTCCGTGTTCCCATACATACCATGTTCCCATACATTCCGTGTTCCATGTTCCCATACATTCCGTGTACCATGTTCCCATACGTTCCGTGTTCCCATATGTTCCATGTTCCCATACATTCCGTGTACCATGTTCCCATACATTCCGTGTTCCCATACATTCCGTGTTCCCATACATTCCGTGTTCCCATACATTCCGTGTTCCCATACATTCCGTGTTCCCATACATTCCGTGTTCCCATACATTCCGTGTTCCCATACATTCCGTGTTCCCATACATTCCGTGTTCCCATACATTCCGTGTTCCCATACATTCCGTGTTCCCATACATTCCGTGTTCCCATACATTCCGTGTTCCATGTTCCCATACGTACCATGTTCCCATACATTCCGTGTACCATGTTCCCATACGTTCCGTGTACCATGTTCCCATATGTTCCGTGTTCCGTGTTCCCATATGTTCCGTGTTCCGTGTTCCCATATGTTCCGTGTTCCGTGTTCCCATATGTTCCGTGTTCCGTGTTCCGTGTTCCCATACATTCCATGTTCCATGTTCCCATACGTTCCGTGTTCCCATACATTCATTCCATCTCATCTCCACTTTTCCTTCCCCTCTTCCCATCCATCGTACACTGAATCCTGTGGTGAGTCAGTTGCTCTGAAACAACGTGCCTTCTCTTGGAAAGCAACCCGAACAGAGGTGATCTCTGATCACTACACAAAGCTCTCAAGAAGTGTGTTCACTCTCAGAAGAGCCAGAAAACAACATCTTTCCAACCTCACGATTGAACTTTCAAACTTGTCTCCCTCCTCTAAAAACCTGGTGGTGCCTTATTAAAGTATTTCTTTTTTTGCATACATTATCGAGACTTTTATAAGAGCTAATACACAGAACATATAACAAAGGGAGCTTGAGACGAGAGGGGTGGGAGAGGAAAGCACAAAGTAGTAGGGAGCAGAGACATTGGGAGATCTGTGGAAGGAAGAGAGAGAAAGAGGAATGGGGCAGGGTACACGGGGTATACAAGATGGACACTACAGGGACTTTCTGGAAGGAAAGCAAGTAATTTGAAGGAGGTGGGTTTGGAGTGGATGAACAGGAGTAGAAAGGATCATGTTTTTGGATGGGGGAAGCTAAGAGATGGTGGTGAACAGCTGTTTTAAAGACCTGGAGGGAACAGTGGGATTGAAGAGTGTGGGAATTTGTTCCAGAGGTGAGAAAAAAAGAGGAATGAAAGAGTGAAGGTGAGCAGTAATTCTTGATTTTGGGAGTTTCACCAGAAGGGGGATACTGGCAGACCTTGAACGTCCTGTGGCATATGGGGGGGGGCAGATCACAGACAGAGCGGGGTGGGGGATGGGGAGACAGATCACAGACAGAGTGGGGGGGGGGCAATGACGAGAAGAGAATGATGAATGACCACCGACCTGCCTGCGGTGAGAGAGTGATAGACCTAAAGACTCAGGTTCATCGTGGGAGATACAGGTCAGGTAAGGTCAGGTATGGGAGCATGCGCCGCAGCAGCTCCTGGCTGCATCTACTTTGCACCGGTGCTCCAAGTACCTCCATCTGGCCATCCTCCAGGCAAATGCCTGGCTGATCCCCGTCTCCTTGAGATGCTGATAAACCTGCTGCAACCATGAGGAACGTGGTCGGCCTATTGGCCTCCTCCACTCATGAGCCTCCCTTGCTGAGAGAATCTGGTGAGCAGGATCAGCATCAGGAAAACGAGCCACATGTCCAAACAGCTGCAGCTGATGCTCATGGACTATGCAGGTAGCAAATCTCATTTATGTCTCTCTCAGCAACTGCTCGTTGGACACAAAGTCCGACCAACGATAGCCAAGGATTCTCTGAAGAGACCTGGTCCAAAAGGAATGAAGTCAACGTCTCAGATCTCAGATCTCTGATCACATCCGTAGAGCAAGACTGGAAGCACCAAAGACTTGACTCGGAATTTCTTCCTCCTGCACAGGTACTGGCAGCGCCACACCCCATGATCCAGTGAATCCATGACTCCCCAGATCCGATCCAGTCGTCTATTGAACTCTGGTTTGCAGCCAGGAGAGACATGAATATCACTGCCAAGGTAAGTGAATCTTTCCGTGACCTCAACATCCTCATCACCAACAGGTACAGACAGGATAGCAGCATCCAAGATGTCATTGAAAGTTTGGATCTTGGTTGTGACCCAGGAAACACGTAATCCCAGTGGTTCTGAGGCCTCATTCAGCACCCCGAGGTCCCCCAAAATGATATCTAGAGTCTCCGCAAAGATGACTGCATCATCTGCGAAATCAAGGTTGGAGATCTTGACATTCCCAAACGATGCACCGCAGCTTGATCTCTCCGACATCCTCCCAAGAATCCAGTCCATACAAGCGCTGAAAAGTGTGGGGGCCAGTACACACTCCTGATGAACTCCAGTAACAACTGGAAATAATTTGAAGATTGTATCACCGCATCTCACAGCACTCTCAGTGCCAGAGTAACATTCAGACATTAGATTGATCAGTTTTGGTGGCACCCCACAAAGACGAAGAATCCTCCAGAGGGGATCCCGATTCACTGAATCGAATGCTTTGCAGAGATCAACATAGGCTGCAAGCAACCCCTGCCAAAACTCCCATCTGCCTTCGGTAAGGACCCGAAGAGCAAGGATGCGGTCAATCGTTGACCTCTTTGGTGTCAAGCCTGACTGTTCTGGCACTAGTGCTCAAGCAGATGGTGGCAAACCCTATCAGTAATTACTCGAGGAAAGACCTTGCTCAGCACTGAGAGTAGCATCACCCCTCGTTAGTTGTTGCCCCCCCCCACCTCCAAAGTCCACCTCGTTCCGCATTTCTAGTTTTTCTGACCTCAGAGTTTCCTTCACCCCGTGGTTGATTGTCCACCCTTTTCTTCACCTTCACATCTTGTTCTTCGCCTTCACATCTTGTCCACCCCATGCATCCTCTACTACCCCTCGTTCCACCCCACATCTCTTATTTGTCCTTATCTTTCTCTATTTTATCATTCCATCCTGTTGCTGGTGTTTCCCCCAATATCTACTGTTCCTTTTGTTCTGTTGTGTCCTGATCCTTTTAGTGTTCTAACTCTTCCACAAGCCTTGACTTTGTATCCAAAAAGAAAAGGGTGATCGCAAATCTTGCAAGTTCAATTTGGTATCCCATGGTTTGCCTCTACCATTTCCTTTCTTGCTAATTGTAAGAGGTATGAATTGTTGTGCTTGCAGTTTGTGATGGAAATGCATTTTTCTGCATGAGGAGCTTTTGAGAAATGTTGATTTGATGCTTGAGAAAAGAGTTGCATCACAGTGGTTTGGAGGGAAATGGTTGGGGACAATGAAACGAACAGTTTTTTGGAGATTGTATAACAGTGTGGTCAACAAGTGGGACATGTAAGAACTGAGCAAGTTTTTAACGATGTTGATGCACACTGGTAATCATGTGTGATAGGGATAGCATCTACCAAAAAGGAACAAAGTTTTGAATAGGTACAGGTGCAGAAGCTGACTTATTGAATTGATGTTAACCTTGTGTTTACACCAAATCGTAAAGATGTCATATTCCATTATATACCTGTGTCAGAGTGGTGACCCGTCCAGGATTGTGCCAAATAGCCAAGGAGACTGCTTAGGCAGCACCAACGCACTGCCAGAGTATCGTCCCAGTGGATGGATGTATGGATTATGTACATTTTATTAGGAAGTCTTACTGTGCTCAAATGCTACGTTTTTATTTTCAGCATAACAAACTTGAACATATGTATGTCTCTTTCCCTTTTCTAGAGTATTTTCAGCTCTCATTTTCTCAGCCATGATGGTTGGGCAAAACAGTTCCATGGTGCCAGACTATGCCAAGGCCAAGGAATCTGCGGGACGCATTTTAAAGTTGACGCAGAGTTTACCATCCATTGATAGCTCCAGCACTGTTGGTCAAACACCGGTAATGTTTTGCTTTTTCTTGTTGTTCAGTCTGCCAAGCTTTTATACATAACTCGGAAAAGTACCCATCCCAATTGATGGGAAAAGGTTAAGTTAATCTATTAATTTAAATTATTTCATGGACTTTAAAAAGGTTAATTGTGCTGCACTCTTGGTTTCACTCAGAGCCAAAGTTCTGTG